>NC_056741.1:417048013-417085513 GCF_019279795.1 Protopterus annectens
AAATCTGTTTGATGGAGATGAGTCAGCAAATGATGGATGTAGAATTGCAACCCTCTAGTTTGGAGGGTTGTGGGATGATTTACATAAAGAAATGGTGGTGCAGAATGAAATAGAAAATAAAGGAGATGTTTTTTGGGAGGACATCATGGAGAAAATATAAAAAGGAGGTTGCAGAGACAATCTTGAAGAAAAGTGATGAGATGGAAAAGAAAACATATACAGACAAAGTAAAATAAGGCAAAAGTAAAGTAGCAGAAAGGAAGCCAAAAAAATGAAAAACAGAAGTATATATTAAGGATTCAAAGAAAAGAAGACAAAAATAGGCAGTTGTAAAGTGTGGGGCAGTTTAATAGCTCTTTTGTGTATAAAAGCACATGAGATAAGAACATGCATTCTTATTAACAAAGATACATTTTGTGACATTGTACTTGAGGCTGTTTTTCAATGTAAATTTTTTTCTTGGAGAATATGAAAAAAAGAAAGACTGTACCCCAAGGATCTTTATCTGATAAAAGCATTTAACAGGGAAACAAAAAAAAAAAAAAAAGAAAAGAAAAGTCATGTACAACTTCAAACAGCAGTAAAAAGAGAGATTGTGAAAGTATATTTGAAAACGTTATGTAAAGGAGTACTAGACACTGCAAATGTTTATGACAAAAGGGGTTTATGGACTGGTGGCTGGGATTGTAATATTGTGTTAAAAATAGAAAGATATATATATATATATATATATATATATATATATATATATATATATATATATATATATACACACACACACACACACACCAAGCATGATAAATGTGGAGGGGAATAGGCTTGTCATTAAATATGGAGGACAACCCAAAGAATGTTTTGTGTGTGTGTGTGTGTGTGTGTGTGTGTGTGTGTGTGTGTGTGTGTGTAAAAGATGGACATTTGATAAGTAACTGTGGCAAAAAATATATATTTGCGGGGAAATGGAACATGATGCATAAATCTGAATTGAAATGCTATTAATATA
This sequence comes from Protopterus annectens, assembly GCF_019279795.1. Classification (NCBI taxonomy): domain Eukaryota; kingdom Metazoa; phylum Chordata; order Ceratodontiformes; family Protopteridae; genus Protopterus; species Protopterus annectens. Next base: position 417,049,017 of record NC_056741.1, read on the forward strand.
TATATATAAAATTAGGCAGTTATGGATGGATTGAAAAAAATGAAAATATGAGTAAGGATAAAGAAAAAGAAAGAGAAGAAATATTAGTAGAAACAGAATAAAATTCAGATGAGAAAAAAAATAATACAGAGAACATGGAGAAAAGTTCTGAAATAAGTAGTGGGGAAGACCTAATTTGGGAGGTAGTAAAAGAAAAAACAAGAATTATGCTGGTAAAAGATAGAAAAAGAAAATTTAAAGGATAAGTACAAAAGAAAAAAGAAAGGAATGGATTAAAAAGAATATATACAGCTAATGATTGGGGATGATATAATGGTTAAGGAGTTTGACTTACAGACACAAGGTACAGTGTTTGATTCTCACCTTTGGGATAGAAATGTCCTAGGCTTAGAATGGCCCATTAAGAAAGTTAGCTTAGTAATTAGCTATGAACTTCTGAAACCATGAATCTAAGGAAAAAGAGAAAATTAGAATCTTAGAGTGTTTCTGGTAAATGTGAATAGTATTAAGAATACAGTAAGAAGGGATTTTGGAGTAGTGTAATACATTTGATGGAGGTGTAATTATATCAGAAGACAAGATTTTTAACAAATAAAGACAGATGACAAACAGACAGTATGGGGTGGAAAGATAATCTAGAATTTGGTAAATGGGAGATGTTCTGGAATAGCCATATTCTGTAGAAGTGCAGTAAAGATATTAGATGTAACTTTAGCAAAAATGGAAAGATTAACCATTGTAGATTTGAAATGGAAAGAACACTTATGAAGAATGCTACCAATGTATGCGTATACTAATTGTGAACAAAGAGAAAGGTAATTTATTTCAGATTTTAGACTATGTAATGATAAATATGAATATTTTAATAACAGGAGACTTCAACTGGGATTTACGAGGCAAACATAAAAAGAAAGTAAATTATATAAGAAAAATGTTAGAAGTTATAAGATGTGGTAAATTAAAACTTTGGGACAGAAATTCATGGACTTACAAAAGGGGAATGTTGTTGTTGTGTCCTTCGGCTTTTCCCGGTTAGGGGTCGCCACAGCGGAACTCCGGTCCGCTAATGATTGGCAGTTGATTTTTACGTGCTGAGTTGCAGGCCCTAACGCACAACCTTCAACGAAGGTACGCCCATTCATGCATGTCTCCACAGAAGATGCTCTAATTGAGAATTGAACGGGACAACGTCTTGCTGTGAGGCGACAATGCTACCACAGCACCACCACTAGAAGTAAAATAGATTATTTTATAGTATCACAAGGTTTAGTTAAAATATCACAAGGTTTAGTTATAAGACAAGGGGAGGTAGTTGAAACAGGATTTTCTGATCAGCTTGCAATATGGCAAGAGATAAAAGAAAAAAATGTATAAAGATAAGCAAAGGAATAAAAAGGATAAATGAGAAAGCATGGAATTAACAAGGAAATAAATTAGTAATACAGTTATGGATAGATCATATTAGTATGAGAACACTGATCTGAATGGTGATGGTATTTAAGGAAAAATATAAATAATGTTTTTTTTTTTTTTTACAGTGGCAGTATGATGTTAGAAAAGTAGAGAAAGAAAAATATAAAAGCACATATAATGAGACATTGGAATATTTAGAACATAATGATAGCACTCTGACAAAGGAGAAGAATTACATGAAAGAAATCAAGAAAAAAATACAAGAAGTGTAATATAAGCAAAGATATTTTACAAGCAAAAAGAGAAGACATATCAAGTATTTAAGCAGATTAGTAAAGGAAGATGGTAGTGTAATGAGAAAAATAAAAAAAATGTAAAAGAAGTAATAGAAACAACTAAAGAAAAGATTATGAATAGTGTAGTACAATGTGTACAAGAAATGTTTAAAGAAAAAAAGAAGGTATATAGTTTTTAAAATGTTTAATGAATGTTTAAATGAATGTTTTATGTATAAAGAATTATACAGTGGGATATTTAAATCCATATGAAAGAAGAGACAGTATTACTAAATAATGATTATAAGTTCTGTATGAAAATAATATAAAAGAGATTTGAAATAAAAATGGAAAATATTAGGAAAGGTAGTATATGTAGTATAAAGAGGAAGGGCTGTCATGAATTATTAATGATAGAGAAATTGTAGATGGTATTATGACTAGAGACAAATTAGCAAAAATCATGATAGGAGACCTTAATAAGGCATTTGATACAATTGGACATGAAATCTTATGGGTAATAATGAAAGAAAACAATAGAAGTGAGAGTTAGGAAATAATATATGTCAGCGTATACTAATAATAAAGCAAAAATGCTTGCAAATGACTAGTTAAACCAAGAGGTACATACGAAGAGTGGTGTAAGACAGGGATGTTCAGTGAGTTTTATACTCTGTGCTTTAGCTATGAATGTGATAGTATGTGAAATAAACTACAAAATAAAGGAGGTGGGCATGTAACACCTAGAGGGTTATGAATTCCAGCTCTGTTAACATTGTAATAATTGCAAAAAAAATTGGATAAAAGAAAGCATACATGAGTGACCAGAGGTGATATGGCTGGCTTTAAATAAAGAGAAAAGTAAAGGTTTGGGCGATGTTGTAAGGATGGGGGGATATATGTTTTGCAATTAATTAAATTTCTGTGTTAGGTATAAAATTTGGGAAAGATATAAGTAGAATTCAGTAGGAAAAAACAATAGAAGAAATAAAACAAACCTGTCTTTTCTGGACAGCATATAAATTATCATCCAGAAAAGGGCTTATTTTATAAATTCAGTACTGATGGGAAAATAGCAAACTTAGCATTGTATTTATGTTGTCAATGGTATTTGGAAAGGAATTATTGCAGCTGTTTTTTTTTTTTTTTTTTTTTTAGATAAGGTTCTAGATTAAACCCAGTAAAAGGAGGAGTTTTGTATGTAAATAAAGAGGAAGGAGGTTAAGGGTCAGTTAACCCAGTTGTATATGCTGCTTAATTAAATTTCTACAAAGTGTTATAATGGATAGATAAAAAAGATGAGAGATTAGTAGTTAAACTGTATACATGTAAGCGTGATACATTCAGGGTATTGTAAAAAAAAAGTAAAAGAGAGAAAGGGTGTATAAATGAAGAAATAAAATGTTACCAAGAAAAAATACTTTTTTGTGGAAAATAAAAATCGATGATGTAGAAAAAGATTGGAAAGTACAGTATAAATTGTAATGATAAAACATTACTATGTAAAACCATGGGAAAATCTAACAGATAAAAAAATTAAAGCTGTAAAAATAAGAAGCAAATGGAGTAATCAGAATGTAGAATGTTAAGATTTTTATGGAGACTGGCAATAGATAAGTTGCCAGTAATATGAAATATGCCATATAAAAAGTGATAGAATATGTCTAAGTTTCTTTATGTAACGTGTTTTTGAAATGTGAAAGACTAAAAACAGTGTAGGGAGCACTATGTAAAGATTTTTTCAAAGAAATGAAATAAACATGGGTATGAATAAATATAGATATAAGAATAGAAGTAAAGAATATGTTAAAACAACAGATATGTTATTTTATGTTATATGGGTTGTATTGAATGAAAGAATATAAATGAAATTATATTTAATGGTAAATTAATTTTAACAACAATAATAAGTAAAATCAGATAGTGGTTATGGAAGAATGAGTGGGGGTCTAATAGGGATGAAAATTCAGTATGATTGTAAAGGAAGTTATGAATATGTGTAAACAGATTTGTATATCTATATATTAGTACATTTGTAAATGTTTGTAAATATGTAAATATTTTGTAAATAAATAAAGAATCCCTATGCTTTTCAGTAGGTGCCATGTTCTTTTATATCCCTTTGAGCTGCCACCAACTCAGACAGATGGGGCTTTGGTTTAATGTGCAGCAATTGTAGTGTCAGCAATCCATTGAACTAGTGTGACAATAGAAACCACAGCCTACAGCACCAAACATGATTGTGCTATCTGTTGCACCACTAATACTTGACAATGTCCATTCAATTTCCTGTTTAAAATCCTTAAGAAATATGGTGCTCAATTTTAAAATAAATTTCAGTTTTGTCACTCTTAAAAGGAATGGCCGATCACCTAATCTATTCATTAGAGAAGAACCAGCATGTAGAACATTAAGCTTTCAGGATGGCCTTAATGATAATCCTTTGCACGTACTGACACAAGATTTAATACAGTCTAATTTTTCGCACCTAATACACTTACTTTTCTATGTAATTTAATCTTACACAAGGTCTGTACTCTGCACCAATATTCACTGACATATCCACTCACCAAAATATACACTGCCCTATAGAATTTCACGTATAATTATTTTATAATATTTTTTAAACATGTTTTTCATACTACTAAGCAACACTACAGAAGAAAATAGAATTTTCAAGTAAAAGGTTCCTCATTTGCTGCTTATATTTTGGTCCACTTAATAGTTGATAGAAACAATGCCACCCTGATTATGGTTTCTCTTATAAAAAAGGTCAGTCAAAAGAACAGTAAAGCTTTAATTTTAGCATAGTAAAACAGTATATTTGAATTTTTTTGCTAATGGATTCAAACTTCCCTGAAAAACCTATAAATGTATTTTCAGAAATGTTGTATCCTATTCATTCTTCATATCCTTTATCACAGAAGCCTCCCTGTGTGGGAGGATGCTGGCCGAAGATGACACAGACCCTCACAGTACAAAGCTAGGGGAAGATAGTACAGCCTCAAATGCAAAAAGTTGCACAACCCCAAAGAAAATGTTTCTTTTTTCATTCTATAAATTCAGTGCTCCCATGGGTTCCCTATTAGATGAATAAATGCTTAAAATGTCAAGTACAACATGCTCAACAGCTTTTAAGCTAATGTTCATCTAAGCGAAACCTAAGAATGGCGAAATAAGGAGTTTCAAAAAGTTATAGTTGGCCAGCCGTCAGGAAGCCAACAGCTGACGTCAGAACGTTCACCTTGTCTAGCCATTCTTACAGTTCTCAACTGTGGTGCGGTCTCGTCGTTCACCCTGTGTAATGTTATGACAGTCCTCCACTGTCGTGCAGTCTCGGAGTTGGTATATTTAAGTGGAGAGGGTGAAGCCCCCCACTTTATTTTGTTTGTTGATTTGTTTTTTGGGGGGGGTTGTTTTCTTTGGGGGGGTTAATGGTGTACAGTACATTTTAGCTGTCAGCCGTTGGCTTCCTGACGGCTGGCCAACTATAAGTTTTCGAAACTCTTTGTTTCGACATTATGGGGTTTCGCTTAGATAAACTTTCGCTTAAAAGCTGTCAAGCATGTCGTACTTGACATTTTAAGCATTCATTCATCTAATATAGACCCCTCCCATCTGCTGAAAAAGGGTCATATGCATTAGGCATCTCTAGCAAATCATTATATACCATTGCCGTTATAATTGTATTTCATTTTCTTCTGTTTTCAATGTTTTTAGGATTTAAATTCTGATGATTTAGGCATTTTTAAAGATGAGGTCAGTTTACATAGAAAGATTTGATATTGATTACCCTCTGTTACTCAGATATCTTTCCATGCTGCTTTAGTTCAGAGTGGCAGTATACCACCCTGCCCCCATCTTTCTAGAGCCCATGCCACCCCACAGGGAAGACTCACCCTTGTAGTCTGTGGAGAGCCCTCAAATATCAGGATATCTTGCCACCACAGTGGTTCTGGCCAAGTCTCTGCCAGTGCAGCAGCTACAGCCCTGATTGGATATGCTCACGACTGTTGGTTGCCTTAGTTTGATATAGCTTGGAAGGTCATCATAAAAGAATGGTGATTTGTCAACCTGTTCATTTATAGCCGTATAATACAGCTCTAATATTCTTCACTTGAAAAGGGTTGTGCTTAAAGACCTCACCATCTGAGGAGAACTGTTGCAGTAGGCCCAGCGTTACTCCTCAGAGTTTCCATAGAGGCTGTTTCTTATCCAAAACAAGGCTATGGGGTCTGCTTCTATCTGTCAATGGCTGTGATGGTAATGGACAGTTTCCACTTGGCAGATGTATCCAAAACATAAAATTCTGGATGGTCGCTATCCAGAAGATCATGCCTGTGATGCCGTAGGCTATATGGATGGGATCAGTGAGCATGATTAATGACTTCTGGCATATCAGTGTCTGCAGCCCCCATGGTAAGTTCCTTTGCTTTACTCATGCAGAGTGTTTGCCATGATGCTACTAGCTGTGGTGCTAGATGTCTTCCAAGAGATGGAACTTTGCTTGTTCCTCTACCTAAATTTCTGGCTCCTGGCTGTCCTTTTGAAGGACACTCTGGTAGTCTCCCTTCAGTGAGTATTCCTGTGGCTGCAGTCCCACGAGTTTTCATAAACTGATTTAAGTTTTCTGTCATCCTATTTCAAAGGAATACCTTCATCTGCATAGTCCTGGACTCTGTCATGTGCCAGTCATTTAGCATTCAGAAAGGACCCAGTGGATCATATTTGTTTATCTTTTAAGCTTGAGGGCAGCTGTGATCATTATTGTGACGTTCTTATACTTGAGAATATGGGTGTTGTAGTGGTCTTGACATGAGAGTGGCTGCAGGGTTCTCACAGACCTTCTCTGGGACTGGAACCCTGTTATCAGGATATGGAGGGGTGCACTGTCTCCAGTAATCTCATGATGGGTGTTTCCTTCTTACAGCTAAATCTTGTTAATGGTGTGGGAAACCTGGACATAGCCCCCCAAAGCAAAGACTCCATTTAGTGATGCAAGCAGCCTTGCTGCTCAAGAATGTGTTGGAGAAAAGTCAAGTCTGTCTCCCCTGTACATTCTTTGAAGAATATTTCAGCCATCCAGGGACATCATGTCCTTTTCCTGCTAAGCACACATATGTATATTTTCCAGCTGTGCTTTTTCTAAAACATACAGCATCAAAGCTTACACTGAAATGCGTTTTTTTTTTTATTTTTGTTTTGTTTTTGATATCCCTTGATGATAATATCATGTCTGATAGCTTTTGGCCTACTCCACCTACACAAAGCAAATGCAGGGCCTGCAGCCTGAGTGAGAATCTCTTTATCAATATGGGGGGGGGTCTCTTGAAGGCTCATCAGTAGACGATATGATTCCTTGCTCATTGTTGTAATCATCTTTCTGGTGCTTTGAGAACCCTCTTCCAGAAAGGCTTGTGATATGAAACTGAACCCAGGACTCTGACCTAATGTTTTAGACTGTCTGTTGAATTTTTGTAGGAAATAAAATCTGCTCCTTCTCCTGGAGACCATTTGTTTGCAGTCTCAACCTTGAATAAACTTCCTGAGGAGTTTATTCACCAAAGCATTACTTTTAGTTTTTGAGAGAACGGCTGCAATTATGAAAGCCAATGTATACTTGTGTTCCTTTCTTAAATCATAACTTAAAATAGTCCTGATTTGTTCATTCACCTCATTTGGTGCTTCTTGACATGGTGTACATTTCTTAGGAAGTTATTTTTATATCTATCTATATATATATATATATATATATATATATATATATATATATATATATAGATATATATATATATAGATATATATATATATATATATATATATTTTTTTTTTTTTTTTTTTTTGCTGCTCAGCAGATCTGTGAGTTGCAAATTATGTGCTTGATTACATACAAAGGCAAGTTGCCCCTGCAAGTCAAACCAAAATTTCTTCCAGAATTGGTATCCATAATATGCTGTGAACTAAGCCACCACTTTCCTGTTTTAATTTAAATGTGCACGGACCACTTTTTTACATATTAACTCAGTTGAATGCTAAAATATTATCTGTTTGTATGCACTAAGGGCAGTATAAAAAGTAATTATTCCATTTACCTGGTCATTATTCATTTCTAGAATTAGTGTTGCTCAAGTGTTTGTTGTTTTACATATTTTTATTTAATATTGCCTCTTTATCACTCATTCATACTCAACAGGCATAGTGTTAGAATCATAAGGTGAGCATTACAGCTTCCGCCAACAGTAACAGTGAATCTGAATTACAAACAACAGATAAATGAACAGGATGCAAATGAATAATTAATGGGTTTCATGATCTGTGTTAATCTGCCTTGTAGCTTAGCACACCTCTCAATGCACAATGAACCTTTATGTAATACAGCTTGATGTAGGAGTCATATCAGGATAGGTGACAGGCTGCTTAGCAGCTCAGAGTATGACTAATTAAATTGTTTATAAAAATAGTAATGTAGACTTCCCTGTCCAAACCAGCTGTAAGTGCAAAACACTGTTAATAAAGAAGCTAAAGCAAAACAGCATTGTGTTTTCCATTTGGTCAAATAGAATGCTGTTTACATACAACCTGCTCTGAGTCCCATGCTGTTTACTCTTACCTGCTACATTTTTATGAACTTCTGTCACTTGTGTCACCTTGCCTTTAGCCATAAATGCACAAGTGCAATCTTTTCTGCGTCCCACCAATGATTTTTCCGTTTCTGTTGCTTATTTTGATGGTACGGCTTAGTCCCTTGTACATTAGTATGTTTTTTCTGCTCAGTGGGTTCTCAGACTCTGTCATAGGCAGTCTCCCTCAAATCATAGAAGTCAATGAATGTTCACGACAGATCAGAAGAGTACTTTGGGCCTGTCCATGCAAAAAGTATATCTTTCACTGTATGGATGCAGATCATCTCTAATATTGGAAATAGTTGAACTAACTGTTGCTGGTAAGCTGCGATCAAATTCATAAGTAACTACACAGCAACCAGTGTCCACATAAAAAGTAATACTTTTTCAGTGCTTCAGTTACATAGTCGAGGGAATGAAGGGAATTTTTCAGCTTGTGAATGTTTCTTTGCTGAAGGCAGCAGCCATCCTTGGACAGAAAGTGATGACCAGTTCAGCAGTTCTGTAGAAGTAGAATGCAGTCCATATGGGAGGTGCTCAACAAATGGCTGCATTAGGAGCAGAACTGGGGGGGGGGGGACTTAGGAAACTATTCCCCTGTGGTGCTGGTTGCTGATAATGTGCAGTATAGATGGTGTAAGTGGATAAGTAGGTGGTTTGTCTGTCACTACTTAAATACTGTGACTGTGGTTACTGTCATCAGTTTGGGGTTGGTATAATGGTTAAGGTGTTTACCTCACAGACACAAAGTACAGGGATTGATTCTCACCTTTGAAAGGGAAATTGGCCCACAAGCGTAGTTAGCCTACTACTTACCTAATAACATATGAAGGAGGTCTTTCCATTCTCCAGAATAATGCACCTAAAATTCTAGTCACCTCTGCTGTAAATGCCAAAGAGTTATTTTTGTAAGGATATAGTACTTAGTCTAAATAGCACCAAGATACAAAGTTATGCCAATACTGCAGTGGTGGTGCTGCGGTAGCGTTGTCGCCTCACAGTAAGACGCTGACCAGTTCGACTCTCAACTAGAGCGTCTTCTGCATGGAGACATGCGTGAATGGGCGTACCTTTGTTGAAGATTGTGCATCAGGGCTGGCAACTCGGCACGTAAAAATCAACTGCCAATCATTAGCGGACCGGAGTTCCGCTGTGGCGACCCCTAACCAGGAAAAGCCGAAAAACACAACAACACAACATACAAAGTTATGCCAATATTTTAATAAATTTTTAAGTATGGTGATCGATTGGACCTTTTTCAACCATATTCTGGGCCATGATGACAGGTGATTTATAAAAGCAGGCAAACGTGAAATTATTATGTATAAACATGGTATATTATGTCATAATACACAGACATAAATAAAGAATAAATGAAACGAGATAAAAATACTGAAAAAATAGGCTTTTTGTCACCACCAATTAACCTGAAAATGTGCATGCACAGTGACAGTATTTGTACAATTAATAGTTACCAGCTGTTTCTTCTCTGTTAAGTCCAAGATCTGAGTGTTACGTGTGCCAAATGACTATGATATGGTTATGCTGCTGCTGTGCAGTCATTGAAAGGTTATGCAACAGCAGAGGGTAGCAGAGAGTGTTAAGAGAATGAGAAGTGAGTAGGAGGTGTGAAAGCTGCCAGCTCTTGCAGCAGCTAGGTGAGTAAAGATCACTGACGCTGGAGAAATTTCACAGTTTAGTCTATTTTTTCACACATTTTCAGTGTAGTGGAAAAAGTACATTGGTTTTACATAACAATTCCTTTATTCACACCTTGTATGTCTGCTGTTGAAATTAGAAACTCATTTGTAGGTGAGTGAAGTTTTGATTACATCATTCACATACTGTTCTTTTGTGTTCCTGGTTTTCTGCATTCCATTCATTCTTGGTTTAGAACATTGATTATATGTGTCACTGTCTCATTTTCCATCACTGAGCATAGAAAGACGTCAGAAGTTCAGCAGTTTAATTTTGGAATCTGGGTATATTCTGGGTGTCAGCGGAGTCTGCAGAATGCTTTAAGTAATATTACTGACACATATAAGATCAGTTTGAGATTCTTTGATCATGACCCGCCTGCTGTGATATTCAGCAAACTCCCTTCATCTCTTAATACTAGAACTGACAGAAAACCTGAATGTGCTTACACATCGTAGGAGTAGTTATCCATGACTGAAGTATACTTCACCACTGTCAGACAGAACAGGCCCAGAATTTGGCATCTGACAAAGAATGCTTGCCTAAGATTAATTTCAGGTCATGAAAACCTATGGGGCCACAGTCAGCCTGGTAGTAAAAAAGCTACGGTGCAAGTACTGCTACCTTGAGATTCACTCCCCTAAATATTAGTACATTAGGCTCAGAGCTTAAGAGCAGACCTAGAGGCTTCTGGAATATCTGTGAACTGAAGCAGATAGCCACATTTTGCACTAAGTCTAATATAGCTTACAGAACTGCTAAGATTTAACTGGTAGTTTATAAAGAGTCATAGTGAGCCAGAGTTGCCAAAAGAAGGCAAATAGATTCCTCTTCTGGAGAAGTTGGAGGAAATGGTCTTTGGGGAGCAGAAGTAGTGTTAGGTGAGGAATTTGAGTTAATTCTCTGCTTATTTTATATCACAGAAAGATACTATCTTTATCAGTTAATATTTGGGAAGCTCCTCTGTAAAGAGGTAATACATGTATACCCTTTTCTCATTTTTCTCCATAGTGTCTCATGTAACTATTCACATTTTTTTTTTTTTTGCTAAGGTCCACACTTTAGCTTAGAGGGTTAAGACTATGAGCTGCTGACAAGCTTTGTCTCGAAGTCCTGTGTTTGATTCCCTCTGTTTCCATTGGCAAATGGTGTGACACTGAAGTCTCTTAACTAGACAGTACTGCTGGGTCAACCCTGAAAAGGAACATTTGTGTCTGTGGATGACATAGTTATCAAATAAATAACAAAGCAAAACAAAATAGGAGAACAGGCTCCTGTTACTCCACACCAGCTTCTGTGTGCCAACTTAGAGAATGGTCATTCTACAAGTTTCCCTTCTTTTGACTCATCTTAACCTGGCATCATTTCAGAAAGAAGGAACAGTGTAAGTATAATTAGCAACAAACTTGCATTGCCACTGTAAACAACCAGAATGACAGAGATAGGTACTCCCACATTAGGATGAATGATGAAAAATGCATCTGGTACTGAAGACTCTCTTAAAGCTGATCAAATAATAAAGCAACCAAAGTAAGATCAGCTGATATGATGGTTGCTCACTTTTTCTGTGATACCTTGTTTTGAAGAACAGACTGCAGTGCGGCAACTCATAGGACACACGCCTACACAGCACGACAAAATAATCAGCTGAGGGAAACAAATACAAGGTGGTATCGGGAATGGATGCTTTGTAGGACAGCCCTTCCAAAGAAAGCCCTGCCTCTGAGCTACAGCATTTATTAGAAATGTGAATAGATGACCAAATGGCCACTACACAAATGTCCATCGTGGGCACATTCCAGAAGAAGTACCCACTGACTGTATTCACTAAATGTCACATAACAATAAGGTGTGCAGATCTCTTACAGTCTCCTTGGAAACAAGACAGCAGACTCTCTCAGTGTAATAAAGGAAGGAAACAAATAGTGACTTAATTTCCTTAAGTTCGTGTACCATTTTAGGCAGTATTACAACTGGCGGTGAGCACCCAGTGAATGCAAGATGTATTGTTTTTCTGTTATGCATGTAAGAAAGAGGCATGGAAGATGATATTGTACTGTCTATTTAAAACTTAAAAGCACTTACTAAGTGCAAAGCGTAGTACCTTCTTGCATGTGTTTTCTGCTAGCACATTAACAACTGCAACAGCTGTCTGTCTTACTCTTGCAATTAGAACAGAGAAGTAAGGCTCTGAGCTACTAATGAGCTTTTTCCTGTAGTCAAGGGTACAAGGTTTGATTCCTTCCATTTCTATTTGCCTGCTACATGAGCAAGTCACTTAGCCAGACAGCATTTCTAGGTTGCCTCTGAAAAGGGACACACCTGTCCAGCGGACTTACCTCATTAACAAATGAATAAAATAAAAAAAAAAACTGAAATACAGACAAGTGACTAAAAGGTGAGTATATCACTGATTTATATTGCTATTGGGAAGACTATAATAAGTACAATATCACTAATCCATTTAATGTTAGGAAAGGAGGACGGAATGTATTAGAAGGATAGATGTGGGTACAGTATGCAGGCTGTGGGTATGCATTGTGGCATAGAGAATAGGTTCATAGGTTTATGCTGAGCCAGTGGTGTACTAACTATTATAGGTTTAACCAGCAATGCCAAAGTAAATCCTTAAAGAGAATGTTAAAAGGGAGATTTAATTTGGGGTATATATATATATATATATATATATATATATGGAATATTTTCATTTTGGGCTATAATACAGGGAGGGGAGGGAAACTGTGTGAAGTTGAAGCAAAGGGAGGAAACAGATGCAGAAAGGGCTTAGGGAGAATTGAGATTTGATAATGCGCAGTCTGGTATAGTTAGAGATTTGTAGCCAATAACTCCTGGAATAAATGTATGTGATCCTATCCATTCATCTAAGTGAAGTCTGAATGTTGCAGGGTTTTAAATTTTTCATATGCATTGAAAGGTTACTGTATAGGTGAGGGAGGTGCTGTGTGGTTATTTTTTTTTCCCTGAATAAGGACTTTTTGGTATGTTAGCAGAAAACTAAGCCTTTGGAATGGGTATTAAAAGAGGAGGTTACGGAGAACAGGATTTGACATAGCTCAGGAGACAATAACAGATCGCCTCATGGAAGTCTAATAACCACACAGTCTAGTTGAATAAGAGTAGTTTATGTCATGGATTCTTTTGGTCTTAAAACACTGTAATCTGGCTTGTTAGAAGAGTTGTTTAGAGCTATTCTTGCTAGATGGAGCATTGTACTTTGCTATGGTACAGAAGATGGCAAAGTTAAAGGAAACAGGATGGCTTGGGATCTGGACAAGTACCCCAGAACAGATGAGATGACAGAGGTAGAAGGATTTTTGACAATACTGGAGATAAGCTGATTAAAAGACATCTCACTGTTGATTTACGTTCGTAAATATCAGATCACACAGTATCGGTCTTAAAATGAATTGCACTTACGTAGCACTGTACAGGAGTACTAGTTTTACCTAAGAAATCTATACAACATTTCTTTGCATTTAAGAGGAGAGCATGGTTAAAGCACTAGTTATTATTGCAATCAAGGTCTTGTTGATGTATTATGGGAGCATTCCAAATCCATTCCAAAAACAATACTAAAATAGAAATAGTTCAACACACTAAACTGCTTAGAGTCATCATTGATGAAAACATAAAATCTGACCAACACATATTCCAAGCTGTTAAGAAAACCCACCAAAAACTTGGTTTATTATGCAGAAGTAAACAATACCTCAGTAAGAGCACTCAGAAAACCATCGCATCAACCTATTTACTTCCTCCCCTCCTTTATGTTTCCTGTAATTCTGTGCAGTCTTCACAGCACTAAAATAATGAAACTAGACATGTAACAAAGTAGCCAGATTTGCAGTCAGTCTACTTTCAAATTTGTAACAAAGTAGCCAGATTTGGTCAATCTGGTTGGTTTCAAAAAGTCATCATTGCACTGCCTTAGAACAACTAAATTGGCTTGAGCTCCCACAATACTTTATCCAGTCCCAGTTATTCATAGTTCATAACCTAATATATAATCCAGACAACTTCTCAGCACTAAAAACACCATAAAGCATTTCTCCCCAGCCAGAGAACTGTTCTCTCAAAATCAATCTCTACTATTCATCAGCAAATCAAATAGTACCGCTTAAGACACTTTCTACTTCTGTTATATCCCTATACTTTGGAACTCTGTACCCCTTCAACTGAAATAAATTTAACATTCTTATTTCAAAACTCAGCTAAAACAATCCTTACATAACTCCAGGCTATGCTCTTGCTTAATGCCGGGGTATGTTCATAACAACTATATTGCATAAAGAACAAAAATGTTTTATTTCTTGACCTGCTTTTAAGTTCATTTTAACAGTCTGCATCTGCTTTACCTAAGTTCTTTAAGCCTATATTAGTAATTTCAGTACATGGTTGCACTGGATTTTTGCTGTTTAAGTGGTCTAAGTGTTGATAATGAGCCCTAGTTTCATTCTTGTGAACTGAGTCAGGCTAGTTCAGGACTAGCCTTTGCATTAAAGCAGTTTCCAGGCCAGTCAGCTCAGAGCTAAGCATCTAATGTTTCTCCCTCCCACCCAGCCTGTTGCAGTTGTGTTCATAACCCAGTATGTCTGTTGTTGCCTGCCACTTATGATAATTTATATTTCTATCCCTCTCCCCATTTATTGGATCTTGACAATAAACACTTAAGTATCATAGTGCAAAGTCTCTCAACTTAAACTACTCACCAGGCTAAAAGATCTTGGATAAAATTGCTTAATATTGAGTGTACTAATACTGCTTGTACAGGTTTTAGTATCAAATTAGTGATTGTCTTAAAATAATTAATTTATTGGTCTTTGCTGGTGGTGGAAGAAGGCTTCCAGGCTAGTTGTTTTGTATTGAACTTTAAATACTTATTAGCAAATCCACCCAAACATTATCCTAAAACCAAACGCCAAGCAGTTATAGTGACCGCTTCCCTCAGAATTATTTCTGTCAGTATCAGGGACCAGTACTTCCCCACTGTAGCCAGCCTGATTGAGATGGGCATCATGAGACAGTGTAAGAATTGTCTTATGCTGTCTGATGATCATTTATTACTCATTATTATGTAAACAACATAACACAATGTGTGAGAGATATGCATATGTAATATCCTTGGAGGCAAAAATCTCACACATAGTAAACTCAAGACACCAAAATTGTCAGTAGTACATCACGCCTCTTCAAGGCCATCACAATACACATAATCCATCATGCACCGACGTTCTAAACATTAACTTGCCTAAACTGCAAAGACCTCCAAAACACAACACAGACATAAAGAACGGGTCTATATTATAACATCAAAGTTCTCTAACATTGAATGTTATAATATCGAACCCGTAATGTTGAACGCTGAAAACAGCAAAGGTGCAGGACACCGAATTCTTTCCCAGGGAAAGAATTTGGTGGGCCGTTGCTGTGGCTTCACTGTTTTCAGCGTTCAATATGTTGGAACGTTAGTGGTCAGGTTCAGGTAAGTGTGCGATTGTGTGTAGGTTAGGGTTAGGGGGCGGATTAGGTGAGTTAGGGTTAGGGCGTGGGTCAGGTAAGTGTGCGATTGTGTGTAGGTTAGGGTTAGGGCATGGGTGAGGTGAGTGTGCGATAGTGACGGACCTTAGGGTTAGGGTTGGGTTAAGGTAAGTGGATAGCTAGTACTGTATGTAAAGTTTAGTTTAGGTGTAGGATTTTAAGTGTATGTTTATGGATTGCTGTTTTTTGTGTGTGCTTGTGTTGTGTGTATGTTTCTCGGAATAGCAAATTTTTTCCCTGGGAAAAAGTTCGCCATTCTGACTGTTCGATGTTTTCAGACTTCGGTGTTTAGGGTTCGATATTATAACATTTGATGTTAGAGAACTTTGATGTTATAATATAGACCCTAAAGAACACTCTGCAAGCTAAGCCTACCTCTTCACATAACTGAAGGAGTCCCAAAGTCACAGATGCAGAGCCCTTAAGGTAGGCATGGACCCAACCAAGCATTCTTGTTATAGTTGACTTCATTGTAAGACTCTGTCATAGTTCATGCAGGTGTCAATGACTTGAGGGGTGCCTCCCTTGACTGTATGAAGAGAGACACGATGAAGCTCACAGACTATGTGTCTAAAAGCAGGTATGAGCCTAGCTTTGAGCAGCTTTCTGCTTTTTCCAAGGATGATGAAGTGGCATGAGCAAAGATAATTGACTTTGATAATTGGCTTTGTTTTTGGTGTCATTCAAAGGGGGTCTAGTATTTGTCAGCCTAAGAAGATATGATCAACAGACCATGCTGCTTCACCAGGGATGGCTTGTATCTCTCCCTTCTAGGGATTTGATTAACGGCAAAATCATTGTCCACCCCCAATTGTCCATTTTTAGGCAATGCCAACCTGGTAAACCTACCAACATAATGAAACACATAAAGGAAGATAGGGTGCCACTGATCAATGCTAGGAGGCTAAGCAAGAAACTGCACTCCCTACAAGCCCTTTTCACACTGGAGGATGTTGACATATGTTTAATGACTGAGACATGGTTTAAAATGGCAGAGAGCACTCCAGCAAAGCAGAGATATAATGCCTTCAACATATTTAGACCAGCTACTACACAGGAGGAGGAAAAAGATGGAGGTGTCTCAGTATACATCCAGAATAGACTCACATCAAGGCTGGTAAAAAAAGCATGATGCACTAGAGCTTCTTCATGTCCAATTAACCCACCAGAAAGGTCCCGTACCATATATTAGCTAGCTATAGAACTCCCTCTGTGACACAAGAAAGCTACAACTCTTACACAAAAAGCTGCAATGCATATCTACAGGAACTAGAATCACTCAGTATTAAACCCAATGCCATTTTCCTAAATGATCTAAACTATCCAACTATAGTCTGGGAAACCTACACCACCATTAGTGCACAAGCACAAAGATTCCAGGGTTCCTATTAGAAGAACAAAAGTCCAAAATATCGAACGGATGTATACACAAAAATGCCGTTCATCAATGAGTTTTTTTGTGAGATTGCGGTACAGTGAAGATCGGAAAATTTGCTCTTTCCTCACTGAAGTGCGATCTCGGAGTTGGTATATATAATTAGCGAGGGGTATGGGGGGCATAGTCCCCCCACAGTAAAGGGTTCGAAATCCAGCATTTTTTCTATTTACAGCGGTCGATTATATGAACTTTCTTTCATATAATATAGACCCAAGATTCCAGGACTTTGTCAATACAAATGCCCGTGGAGCAATTAGTTATAGTACTTACTGGGGGGGGGTGTATCCATGCTGGTACAGCGGTAGCGTTGTTACCTCACAGCAAGAGGTTCTCCTGTTCTTTTCTCAGCTGGAGTGCCTTCTGTGTGGAGTCTGCATGTCCCCCCCGCATGCGAGTGGCCTCTGAAAGACATGCGTAAATGGGTGTGCCTTTGCTGAAGGTTGGGCATCGGGCTGGCAACTTGGCACCATAAAAATCAACTGCCAATCATTAGCGGGCCGGAGTTCTGCTGTGGCGACCCATAACCGGGAAAAGCCAAAAAGACAAACAACCTACTGGGGGGGGGGGTGACATCTTAGATTTTGTCCTTGCAAATGTGGGAGCATTTTGCACCATCCCCTGTGTATCATCACTTGTTAGGTCTGATCGTAAAGCAGTCTGCTTTGAAATAAAATTTAAACCAACATCCCTTCCATCAAAGGTACCTTTAGAAATTTCTTTAAGACAAACTACCTACAAATGTAATACATTTCAAGCTGCAAATCCCCACCAAACCCAGTTAACTCCATTGAATACAGATAAACATACACCACCACACTATACCAGCATGTAAACATAGATGCAGCTGTACCCTATAGGAACAAGTACATTCCAAAGGCTGGAAACAAACCCACATGGTGGAACCATAATGTCAACAAGCTTTATAATAATAAACAAGCTGGACAGACAAATTATACACAGTGTGAGAAGATTAACAAAAATTTGAAGAAAATGTATATAAAGATATTGAGCATAATAGGAAACCATTTTATAGATACTTAAGATGTGGAAGGAGTAAAGCCATGCAAACTGGTAAACTGTTTAGATTAAAAAAATTGTTCTCAGGCACAGCAGATTATAGATATATTTACAAAATCATATGCAAAGCAATTTGGCTTCACAAGGGGGTTGGGTGATAATTTGTCCTAGTGACATCCAGGTAACCTCAGATACTGAAATCATACTCGCTGATACTGAAAAAGGATTATGCAAACTGGATCCAAACAAAGCACAGAGAGGATATGGAATTAATAATAATGACCTGAAAACAATTTGGTTAGAACTTGCACTACTATTATATCTGTTATTTAGTAAGTTGTATAAATACGGGAGATTCCTCAAGGTTGGAGACATGCACTTGCTAAACCTGTCTTTAAGGGAAAGGGGAGTAGGGCAAACCCAGAGTCATACTGACCCTTAAGTCTGCTTTCATGTTGTGGAAAAAAAATGGAGAAGGTAATATTGGATAAGTTATTGTCAGAACTGGAAACAATGGGACTTGAAACCATTTATCAGCATGCATAGTTGAAAATAGATTAACAACCACTTGTAATGTGATGTTCTATAACAATATAAAGATAGCTATGAATGAAAAACTGTGTTGTGATATAATTTATATAGGCTTAACTTTAGCATTTGATAGGGTAATATACAAAACACCAATCAATACATTTGAACAGCTAGGTAGTGGTGTACACTTGGTAAGATTGATAGCTCCATGGCTTGCAAATAGGATATGGCAAGTACCATACAGCAATTGGATAGGTGAAATTCAAGGTTGCAATCAGGGTGTCCCACAGGTCTCTATCATAGGCCCTGACTTGTTTATATTGCATCTTTCAGATCTATCGTTTTTATCTCAGAGACTGCCTGTGTGGGGGTACAATGTGGGGTTGTTAGTTAGGACCCAGTCAAGGATGGATTCCCTTTTAGATTTTTTATCACATCTAGTTGGAATTTGGACTAACTGCTGATAGCCATGGAGATTTATTAGATTACGTGGTGGTTCTGATATATAGGTGAACCAGTCTAGGTTAAAGTCCCCCAGAATAAGGGTTTCTTGTGAGTATGTGGAAGAACACCAGGATAAAAAGTCTTCAAGGCTAGCAGGTATATTACCAGGTGGAATATAGATCACAATTGTGGTGATGACCTTTTTAGGGTGAATTAGATTAAACAAAAATATAATATATATTTCATATATGTACATTACATTCATCACAAGTGCCTATATAAAGAGCAAGTGTAAATGTATATGGCCTGTACACTGTTTGTTGGTATCTGTTGCTTTGTATTATATGCATGTATGTTTGGAACATTCTAGTTGTACACTTTTGTTTGCATCTATTACTATGTCTAATTTTTGTGTGGTACTTTTCTCCACAGGCTGCTGCTGAAAAGGGGCTTTTACCCCGTTGGACTTTCCCAGTCAACAAAACGAAAATAAAATAAATTAGTGAATCTGCTGGAAAGTTTGTGATGATTCCTTGCTCATAATTATTTATGGATTTAGTTAGTCAGATGGTATAAATATTTGTCTGGACTTCAGAAAAATAAATTGCTAAGTGGAAGAACAGAACCCTGAAAGATGCCACTAGATGCATTTTGCGTTTTGGAGATGGCACCATTTATTTTGATTGAGCATGTTCTGTCTGATATGTAGCAGTCCCATGAAGTACAAAGGGGTTGATATGTAGTTGGATTAGCTTAGTTATGATTCCACAGTGAGGAATGGAATTAAATATTTGCTTGTGTCCAGGTAAGCAGTGTGGATGGAAAGTCCTTCTTCTAGTGTTTTGGTGATTTATTTCAAAGTTGCTGACAAGAGTAAGTAGGTATAAGCTACATTTCACAAAGCCAAACTGCAAGGGCTGTAGAGTCTGCAGATCTTGTATGTTCTTTAAAGAGTATTTCTACAATATTTCACTCAATGCTTGTATTACAGATAAATGTATTGAGACTGATGGGCCTGTAGTTGATTGGTTCAGTTCAGAGACCATCTCTATGGAGGGGGTGACTATGGTGTTTCTCTATTCTTCATGTACTTATCCTGTGGAGAGACTTTGTTTAAAAATATTTAGGACAGGTTTGGATAGGTGGTTTACCCGTAAGCAGTCAGGTATAGTATGTGACCCCATGGAGGTGCTGTTTTTTTTGTTTTGGGTAGGGGTTAAGATTTGGTCAGTATTGTTGATGGAGGTTTGACTTAAGTTTGTATAGTGGGTACCAAAGGTAGAGTGAAACTGGAGCTGAATTTAGTGGCCAACATGCTGGCTATGATTCTGGGTCAGTGTGGCATCATTTACATTGAGTTCAGAGCAAGGGAGGGTTGGCGTCATGGCTATCTTGACCATTTAGGCAACTTTGGTACTTCTTATGGTATTTATGAGTTCCTTACTATTTTGGCTTTGTTTTATGAGCCAGCAAGATTTATATAAGGCTGTAAGCTTACATTTCCTTTTGATATAATTTGTTGACATATTTATCATTTTACTTATAATACATGCCAGAGTTTTTTCTATACATTAATTTAATAGGTCATAAAATTCCTTCATTCCTACACCATTTATGTTTTCCAAAACTGTTGATAAAATCTAATGGGGTGCTTTTGCTAAAGTCCCTGATTATTGATGGATTGATTATTGGGGCTTGGGAGGCTGTTTTTCATGCAGAAGACTTTCTATCTCTAAATGATCTGATTTTACAATGGAAATTAATACTTCTGGGACTGAGCAGAGGGTAGAAGTAATTGTCCCTGTTTGTTCCAGGGATCTAGTGTTGATGTTGACAGATCCCTGTGTGTAACAGTTTTTGGATGTATGGGTAGACAAATTAATATATGGGCAATTAAAAAGAGATTTGGACCTGTACTAAAACGAGGACAAGGTGTTTTTTGGGATAAGATGATTAAGTATGAGAGCTCTTATAAATATGGATATGCAGCTATATCTACTAGTGGTCCTGAATAAATGATAGGTATTGAACCCTGGAGTAGAAGAAGTGATTTCCATATACTGGAACTAGGTTTCAGTAGCTGCGCAGTTATGTATATTCTCCAGGCAAAAGAAAGTTTCCAAGTCAGACATTTTGGCTTTGAGGCTCTTTGTGTTGAGTAGAGCCACTCTGACAACTAGTTGACTAGAATTTGTCCAGTTAGAATGGCTAGTAATTTCACTTTGCCTAAAACAGTATTGTTTGGTTGGAGAAGATTTTTCAAAGTATGTCAGTATGTGAAAGCCCTGAGGACAGGTTCATCTTATCCATGGCAAAACAGAAAGGTTTGTTTTCCATGCTCTCCCAGGCTGCCACAAACTGTATCCCCCTAAAATGACACATTTATATAGTCGATCTTTGAAGCCATTGATGGCTGATTTGTATTTATGCATCATTCCAACTGAGGTCAAAATAGTACTCAACATAAAAAATTTCCCCTCTTTAAGCACACATGATGAGAGCTCCATCATGTCTGTCTACAGCTCTTCCAGGTTAGACCACCTGAAATCATTCATCCCAGCATGTGCAACAACAAGGTCCTACTCATATTTTGTGGATGCTTCAGCTCCTGGAGGACCATGGTGAATCCCTAATCACAGTGCCTGAGAGATAACTGCTGCCATTCACTTTGTCCTTTTTTTCCAATCTGGTAGCTGTAGGGTCTGTATGCCTGACAATAGAGTCACCAATAATTAGCACAGTTCTGGTATTATGTATGGGTCTGTCAGCCATAACAGCTCTACTTTTTAGCTTAGATATGGATTTTGATGTGCCTGTGTGACTAGTGGCTTTATATGAGTATAACACAGTGTGTGTTTGTGGGGTCTTATGTGTTTTGGGGGTCTTTGGTATTATTTTTATTGATGAGATGTTTGAAACCAGCCTTTGTGGATTGTTATTAAACATGAAACAATTACTGACTGCCTCAGGATGTTTAAGAAGATTAAGTTGGTCAAGAAAACAGAATTAACAGTCTGTGGCTCTGTCATTTGCAGATGGATAGTATATGTGAGTTACTAGCTGTAAGGGCTAGATACAGTGGTGGTAATAGAAGTTAGTCACTTAAGTTGGTTTAGGTACAGCAGTGGACTATAGAGAGAGCGACTGCTACTGCAGTGGTAGATTTAGGCTAAGGAATGAGTGAGTAAGTAAGTGAAATAAAGGTAATGAAGGGGGTGGAAAATGAAATTAAGACAGCAAAAGAGAGACAGTCAAGACTAACGATATAAAGAGACACAATGTTAATTTTTAAAAGTGTTTCTAAAAGGACAAATTATGATATGGTGTAAGGTGTGGAATTATAGAAGGGCAAGCTTGCTTTCTGATGAAAATCAACTGACTCTAGGGAGTGTTGGGTCAAAGGGATTTGCTGAAATTCTGAAGGTGTATATGTCTGTAGATTTTCTGCAATTAGAAGTTGTTATGGAAAATGTTTTGGAGTGACTGCTGGCGCATTAATAAAGGCAAGTTGACGGCAGATTACATTGATTGGCTGTGTTTCTCCTGGGACAAATTTAAATAGTAATCTAACTTGAAGGCAAGGATGTTGAAGAAATTTGGACTGAAAGAATAATTATTTTTGTGTTTTCATTGGTCAGTTGACTCACTGTACGTCATTTATTAAACTGAGCTTTTAGCATGTTATGTTTCTGTCTGTAAAAGTCCTGATGGATGAAATCTTACAATTTTATTCATAAATTTTGGTTCCAATTCTTCACCCGTTTTTCTTACTGGGTTTGGTTTTTGCTTGTGA
Source organism: Protopterus annectens (assembly GCF_019279795.1). NCBI lineage: Eukaryota > Metazoa > Chordata > Ceratodontiformes > Protopteridae > Protopterus > Protopterus annectens. The sequence goes on from NC_056741.1 coordinate 417,071,808, forward strand.
CATTTTTGAAATATAATATTTTACTCTGCTTGCTTTTCTGAAGGTAAATGGAAAGGTCATGTTTGGGCAGTATTTATAATTCTGGTTGCCATACAGATAAAAAGAATATAAAGAGGTAGAAAGCATGTGGCCAGGTTAACCCAAATGCTGCAGCAGAGGAGAAAAAAATTGTCTATTGTTTGGATACACCGCAGCTACTGGAAAAAAAAGTGAGAGTGAGAGAAAAAGATGAAGTTGAATACCAAGGGTGCGTTGAGAAGGAGACATGATTAGCAGCTGAATTAGGGAGTTTTACGTTAAAATTAAAAGAATACTAGTTCGCAGATAGAGGATAGTAAAGTTTTTGAATATACTGTCAGAGGCGGTGTACAGCACATCTTATCATAAGGGTTCATAATTATTTTGGACAGAGCAAGGAAAGGATGGAACAAAGACTTAGGAAGGTTTGCAACCCTTGCATGAAGTCAATAGATCATGGGTAGTCTTTTGTCTTCATCGTAATATGACCAAATTAATATTTTGATAGTTTTGTTCATAGGCAGATGAAACCTTCTGCTATTTATGAAAAATGTCGATCTGTATACACATAAAGGTAATGCACCAGAAAATGCAAAGCCTGACAAGCAGTGGTGATGGCTACTAGAAAGAGCCTTCCATGATACTAGTTTTGTATCTGCAGAGCCAGATGGCTAGCATCACAAAACACACATCACTCACAAAACTCAGTTCCTGTTTAGTGGAACAATTGTCATCAGAAGGTGAAAAGTGAAGGATTCCTTGCAGGAACTATTAACCAGGTGATATGTTGAGCCAAGGCACAGTCCTTTATTGAGATCTTGAAAGACTAGATGAGCTGAGACATAAATATTGATGATAGATTGTCCACTGAAAGCTAACATTGATCAAATATTTGCTTTGTGAATATGGTAGGCTTAGATTAAAACATTATATTAAATATCTGCAAAATACTAAGTTGCTTAACTGACCAAATCAAGATTTTTTTTTTAATTTGATTTTGTAAGTTGTTCTAGTAGCTGCTTTGCTGACAGCATCAGCAACCTTTACTGGTTTGTCTGAGAGGTCGGGGTGATCATTAAGCCACTAATGGAACACCCAGACTTTTCTTTCCTCCAAGGACAGGATGCTTCTCGATCCCAATAGAAATGGATCCTTGCTCACTGTAACTAAAGGACATGAACCAAGGTTTCTGAGCCATTAAAAGTTGATCAGCATGAACCTTGGCTCCTTGCCCAGACTTTTGCCAGAAACCAAGGGATAAAGAAGGGAAATTTCTAGGCAAACAGCTCCATCTAAGTCACAGAAAATACGTCTGCTGTTCATTTATCTCAGCCCTTGAGCAGAAAACAAAATTATGGCATCATTGCACTGTATTTTCTTTTCAGAGAAACATGCCACCTCTCTCCCATGTCAAAACCTGAAGGTCAGTTGAATGTAGGACCTTTCCCACCTAAGGGCCAGACAGTGACTGATCATTTGTCTCATGGTGGTTCCTCACAAAACAGAACTTCCTGCGATGTACAGTACCACCACAGTTAATAAGCCAAGTAAAGAACCAGGAGACAACCAAGGCTTACTTCTCGATTTCACTCTTGTCGATGTCCAAAAATATAACCAAAAAATATATACTCGTATTGCAGAAAAATACTTAATATCAGCGTTTTTAATGTAGAGCGTGTACACAACAGTAAGCGCTTTCGCCGTAGCTTCCTCAGACTGTTAAAATTCAAACTTGCGTTCAATTACCTTTATATATACTAATTAATGACGTGTTATAACCAATTAACCATTCTTGACTTTTTAAAAATATACGATACATACAAATAATGATTAACTAAATAAATGAATTACTTATACTATCAAAAGTAATAGTTAAAGCATTCAATATCGCATTATATCGGCAGACATAACTTTAACTAATATAATGAAATATATCTTTTAAACACACTTATAGTAAAACTATTATGTCTAATATAGAAAATATAAGTGTATGTGCAGTACTAGTAAGTATTACGCTTACTCTTCTAACTTCGTGCATGTGCTATCTGGATGTAAGCCAGATAACCTAAACTTCCAAGCAATGTTTAAAATCCTCGGTTTACTTATATACTTAACACGATGTATATTTAATCTACCATAACTTACTAATCTGCTGAATACATCACTTCTAATGCATAGAATACATATCTATAGTGATCATTATTTATAATGTTGTATATGAATTACACATTAATTTTAAGTCATTAAAAAATTTTTTTAAAAATACTAACAAGCACTAATGTTTCAAAGACATTTAAGTACTCATATTACGCAAATATATATATTAATAATTGATATGCTCAAGTATAACATACTAAATATAAAACATTTACATCACTTAAAAATTCATAAGAAGACCTAACTATAGACATTATAGTATGTCAAAATTGAATTACTAATGCATATTTGAAACTTCATATCAATTTCATTAACAAAATATATAAACAATAATACATATTTATGCATAGCATAAATTCTAGCAGTGCTAAAAGCCCTAGTTGATCAAATTCATGGCAGCTTTATTAATAACTACATACTCATGTTACCAGCTATGCAAATAACAAGTACATATAAAAAATATATGAAAATATAAAAATATATGTATATATAAGTATATATAGGCAGCAATATATCATTATCTTACCTATTCTATCTAGCAAATACCTTATTAAATACTACTCTAGTCTCAAATATGTATGCACATATATATGTGCACTAATTAAATTTAAACATCTATCCATTCATCTACCATAAAGAGACTTCTCATCTAGCCTTAAGTCACCTACCTCTCAAAATAGGTTTTAATGACGCTCTTTCATTTAATCCTTTACCTTGATCTGCTCGTAATTTAATGATCCACTCTATTTCTTTGCATTCGGTCTTATTACGTATGTTACCCTCCCTAACTGTAGGTGTAACAAAGTCTATAGCCATAAATTTAAAATTATGCTGAGATCCTTCTCTAGATACATGTTTAGCTAGAGCATTTGGCATGTAGTTTATCTTAATTGCATAGAGATGTTCTCTTATCCTAATACGGAAAGATCTATTAGTCTTACCCACGTAGAATGCGTCACATTCTGCGCAGGTAGCTAAGTAAACTATGTTGGCTGTGTCGCAAGTGCCTCTAACATGAAAATAAAATTGATGACCAGTATCTGGATGAATAAAAGAACTACCTGAATTCAAATAATCACAATATCTACAGCGACCGCAAGGATATGTACCTGGGCACATAATAGTATCATTGCTGGTCTTAGAATCACATAGCAATTTCTTCATATTAGATTTATTCTTAAATAAATAGCTTGGTTGTCCTCCTACTATATTCTTAATTTTTTCATCTATTGTAAGAATACACCAGTGCTTACTAATGATGTCCATAATATGCTTTCTGTCCATCGTATAGTACATAGGCACCCGAACGATGTCATGAGGATTATTTCTTACGTCAGGATGATAATTATATTCTGAATAATAGGGACTAGCTTTAGTGCATCTATCCGCCTCTATGTGTATCAATTCTTTGTTGATTTGTGTTTCCATATATCCACGTTGTACTAACCTATGTTTAAAATTATTAATCTCAGTTTGGAAGGTTTGATCAGATTCATTCAACTGTGAAATACGTAAACTTTGACCTTTAATTATGTTATTGAAAATATAATGTGGGTGCATACTGGTTCTATGTAGTAGTGTATTTCGATAACAAGATTTTCGATACACTCCTGTATTAACAGTATCTCCCATTGTTCTTTCCACATATACATCCAAGTAATGTATCTTATAGTATGAATATTCACATGTGAACTTCAAATATGATGTAATATTGTTAATGTCTGACAAGTATTGATTCAAGTCCTGTAGACTACCCTGCCAAACGAGAAAAACATTGTCTACAAAGCGTCTATAAAAGACCACATGTTTTAGATGTAAATAGTGTGGAAACAACCTGGTTTCTTCCCAATCTGCCAAAAATAGGTTGGCGTAGCTATTGGCACAGGATGTGCCCATAGCCACGCCATCCCTTTGTAAATATAATATATCTTCAAACAAAAAAATATTATTCTCCAATATAGTTTTAACTAATGTAACTATTAAGTTAATGCACTGTTGTGTATATATACTATGTTTAGTCAAATATCTCTCAATCGCTTTGATACCCTCCTCATTAGGAATCACTGTAAACAATGACTGTACATCTAAAGTGACTAGAATGGTGTCTACTGTTAAAGGTCTACTTTTAAAATGTTGGTATAGATCTATCAGGAATTGCTTAGTGTCTCTCAAAATAAACTCATTATAGTCTACTACTGGTCTTAATTTACTTTCCACAAATAAGGAAAGCGGTTCAGTACTCCACCCGCCACCAGCGACTATCGGTCGCAGGGGTGGATTAGTGCCATGTTTGTGGATTTTGGGGATCCCATTAATAATAGGTATCAGGGGATATTCCACTAATAAAAAATTCTTCATATCAAAATCTATAACTTCATTCTTCTCAAGCTCAATAATCAAAGTACGTATTCTTTCTTTAATATGTGTGACCATAGATGGTGAAATTATGGTATAATACTTATGATGACTTAACATTTCCTTCATAGCTCTATAATAATGATCTCTATCCATTATAACAAGGGGGCCACCTTTATCTGTTGGTTTGAATATAATGCTGTTTTCAGCTTTCAACCTATCAAGTGCCTTTCTTTCATGGTACATAAGATTGTAATACTTTCGCTTATATAATGTATTGCCTTTATCATTAGTATATGCCAGTTGATGATATATATCGTCCTCTACTAGTTTAAAAAAACGTTTCTACTAATGGATGGTTATTTGGAGTATAGTCACTGAGTTTCTTCAGTGACTGCGTAGACTTTACGGTTCTATTACCAAATTGATATTTTAGCATAATATTCCTTGTAAAGAATCTTATATCTGTCAATACATCTGTTAGTTTGGAACATTTACTAGGGATAAAGCTAAGGCCTTTGTTTAACACATTGATTTCATGCTGATCTAGTTCTTTACTAGAGATACTCCACACTAAATTATTTTCTAATTGGTCCACATTTTCTTGAGAGTCTGTTGTGGAAACCTCTCGGAAGACAGTTTCCTTTTCTGTCGTCCTCTGCTCTTGGAACGACCTCTCATTCCCCCCTTGTCCACAGAAATGGGAAGGGGGAAATGGGGAAACAAGGATCCTGTAGCCATGTATTTATGTTAATTAATGTTCACAATGCTGCCATTAGATGTTTTAGGATGAACTACTGGAGCGATGTTCAAGGCAATTGGAGAAGAATTACTAGTCTCATTATGATTGTACAAAACCTCTGTACCACCAAAGTACAGAGGCTATGACTAATGGCCCATTTCTGCACTAAAATGATTCCCAGCAAAAGGGTTATGAGCTTCACCAACCTGTGCAGATAACAGACTGCCTATTTACTGTCTAGATGGGTCCAAATTCAGAAGGACATCCAGAGCTGGTAGAATGAGGACTCCAACTTGGTGTTCCAAAATGTCTATGCAGAGTTCCTTTCTTAGAGCGCTTCTGGTGATCTTGAACCATTTAAAGATGCAAATGTATGTCCCCCTATCGCTCTGAAGAAGTATCTGAAATAAAGAACTGCTTCACAGATGACAGGACAAAGATATACTTGAACTTCATATTGGTAGGAGAAAAAATAACTGCAGTGAACAATAACAGGGATTTTATACTACTAGCTTATCTATCTGAGAGTGAGAACTTTGTAGCTATTGACAGTGAAAAATACACTGCAGTGCCTTAATTTGGAGGGACACCAAGGAGACCCCAAACACAGGCACTGTCATCAAACCTAGCTCAGATCCATGGGTGTGGCCTGTTCTTATTACTTGGCTTTTGCTCGGTGGTTTTACCTCCCCTAGATCTTCAACTTTGTTTTCTTGAGAAAAACGGCCACAAAAAAAGGCTTAATGACTTGTATCCCATACTTTATTTTAACCCTCTGGCATCGAGGCTCAAGCCTTTAGAGGAGTTCAAATCTAAAATTACATTGTAGTATAATTAGTGCATATGGAGATCAAGATCGAATTACCATTATCTGGCAATTAAGGTTTAAAAAACAGAAAAAATCATTCCACCACCAAACATTTTCAGTCGCATTCCATATTTTAGCCATTAGGTTTCAAAGTCCTATATTTCAAAATAAACAGTGTTTTTTTTTGTATTCCAGCATTTGCTTAATACCTCCCCCTTTTTTCATGCATTTTAATGTATTATAAAACTGTAGCAGTTAGAACCTCATTCACATTTACCAGCACAGGGAAAAACAAAACGTTGATTTTTAATATCCCTTATATGTTCCTATGATCTTTTTTAAACATTCTAACTGTTTCCACTATGTAATATAAATCACATGGGTACCTCAAAGCATATACCACTCCTCCTGTATGGTATGCATAGCTCTCAACCAATCAAACACATTTCAACAAAATCAGGGACAAAGCCAGAAAAAATCAGGGACACTTTTAAAATATTACTGCTGTTAACTTGAGACATTGACAGAATTATAGCATATGAATTAATATACATTTTCTGAAGTAAAAGGAGTCTATAATCTATCTCCACTGGCTAAAATATTAGAAAAACGTATCCACCGTCAAGTAATATCCCACCTTATAAATCAGGAACTCATATCTCCAACACAGCTTGGTTTCCGTCCGGGTCATAGTACCACCACAGCACTGTTAACATTTACAGAGACCATAAAACATAACAGGAACAATGGTAAACTTACATCAGCCCTTTTCTTAGACCTATCAAAAGCCTTTGATATGGTTAGCCATGATAAACTCATCTGCCACCTCAAAAACCTGGGCTTAGACAATCAAACAGTCTCCTGGTTCAAAAATTATCTCAAGGGCAGGCAACAAGCAGTGCAGTGGGACAATAACTTGTCTCCACTTTTACCAGTCACACTTGGGGTACCTCAGGGATCAATACTAGGTCCCTTGCTAGTCTCAATTTTCACAAACAACCACCACTCAGCTGCAAATAGCACTAGCCTTATCCAATACGCAGACGATTCCACTATAATATGCAGTGCCTCAACACTGGAAGAACTGCACAATAAAACCCAAGATAATTTCCACTCAGTTGAAAATTGGCTTATTGACAATGGCCTCATTCTTAACCCCAAAAAGACCAAGCTCCTGCTATTTCACCCCTCACAATGGCAGTCTTACTGCCACTTTCAATATCCTCTCTAAAAATGGTATAACCATGACACCGAATCCCACACAAAACTACTAGGCGTTGCATAGGTTCATAGGTTCATAGATTAGTACGAGGCTAACTGCCCTTGCGAGCCATTTTAAGCCTAGCCAATTATCCCTTGTGAGACTCAAACCCTGCACCTTGTGTTTGTAAGGCAAACACCTTAACCATTAGGCCACCCTCACCATTGATAACAACTTCAAATTTGATAGCCACATAAATCTAGCTATTAAAAACACTCTCAGAAAGCTAGGTAGTCTCTACAAACATAAGTCCTTCCTGTCCCATACTGCTAGGACCACAATTGCTCGTACTCGCCTCCTCTCAACATTACTTTATGCATCCACAATCCTTACCAATCTATCCAAAACAGAAACCAGCAAACTGACTTCCTGCTATAATCAAATAGCCAAATTTGCTAATAACACCTCTTTTAGTACCCATCACTGTCATAAGCTAAAACAATTGGGCTGGCTTGAACTGCCAAATTTACTAATCTATAATCAACTTATCATCACTCATAAGCTGCTCTCCCACCCAAATAAAACACCATCTTTAAGCAACTTAATTCAGCAGTACTCCTGTCCTAGGCAACTCCGCTCCATGGATAAAGTACTATTAATAGTTACCAGATCCCACAACCGTGCCGGTGACTCCCTCTACTCATCTTACATATCCAAAATTTGTAACTCCCTGCCTTCATGGGTGTGCATCATATGTATATATGTGGGTGGGTGTATGTGTGTAAGTGTGCACATGCATGCATGGATGAGTGTGTGTGTGTGTGTGTGTGTGTGTGTGTGTGTGTGTGTGTGTGTGTGTGTGTCTGGTCTGTCTGTCTGTGTTAGAGGTCCTAGAGGAAAGGGATAGTCCATTATTGACAGTGTAGGAAGTGCCTGTGTTGAACCAGTTTACATTTCAATTATCATTTCATATCCATTAGTGTCTGAACAGAACTGGGTGGCCACGGTGGTGCAGCGATTAGCATTGTCACCTCACAGCAAGAGGTTCTCCAGTTCGATCCTTGGCTGGGGTGCCTTCTGTGTGGAGTCTGCATGTCCTTCCTGTGGTCGTGTGGGTTTCCTCCAGGTGCTCTGGTTTCCTCCCACATCCCAAAGACATGCTGTAGGTGTATTGGACACTCTAAATTGGCCTTAGGCATGAGTGCACGCATGTGTGTGCCTTCTGTGGAAGGTTGGGTGCCGGGCTGGCAACTCGACACCGTAAAACTCCAGTGCCAGTCATAAGCAGATAAGTGATCCACTGAGGTGACCCCTAACCAGGAAAAGCCAAAAGAAGAAGAAGAAGTGTCTGAAAAGAACAATCAGGAGAAACATTGCATTGCTTCTTGTTACTTGTGTTGCAGGCTTACTCAAGCTTTCTCTTTCAATGTAGCGTGGAAAGCTTTCCCTCTTTACATAGGGTCAAGGTATTGCATCAACTGTTGATACCTCTCTCAGTCCACACTCCTACCTGTTGCAGGTCATCTCTCACTCAGTCCATCCATCTCTTAGCTGCTTTTCCTTGTTTTCTCTTGACTTTATCCAGACTCTCCCAAGTCTGTTTTACCAACTTATCTTCTTTCTTGCACGTGGCTGAACCACCGTACTCTGTCTCCCTGACATTATTTACAGTTGGGGCTACTCTGGCTTTCCTGTTGTAGTCAGCATTTCTTCATCTATCGCACAACCTATCTCAGACATTTCATCTCCATCACCTTCAGCTTCAGCTGCTCTGCCTTCAATGTCTAGGTTTTCATGCCATACAACAGCACTGGGCATAGCACTTTTTTTTTTTTACATCTTACTTTTCAGCTTCTTTGACATTCTTTCATCATGCACTACTGTTAATGGTATTTACCACTTGGCTGCAACATCTCTGATTCTACCATTGTCCTTCTCATTCAGACACCCCTTCTTGTCATCCACCCCTCCCAGATACCTGGAGCTGTTAAGCTGTTGCACTATTTTCCTTTCTATCTCAATTTTCAGTTTCAGTTTATTTGCTGAGTTTACTGCCATGATCACTGTCTTGTTTGTACCCTGTTTCATCCCGTGTGCCTTCAGGTTTGCATTTCAGTCCTTTATTATTTGTTTAGCTCCTGTTCAGAGTATGCTTTTAGTGCCACAATATCAGCTTACAACAGTTTTCTTGTTCTGCCCCCTCTGTCCTGTTTGCTTATGTTGACTGTCACCAATATGACCAGGAAAGAGCTGAAAGATGAAACCTGATACACTCCAGTTCTCACTGGAAACCTCAATTTGAGTGTGAACTTGTTCTTACTTGTGTCATTGGATCCTTGTACATAGCCTGCACTAATTCTGCCAATGTTTCTAAATCTTCAGGTCAGCCGAATCTATCAAATTAGCTTTCATTGGACCTTGTCGTATATACTTTCTGCAAGTCTAGAAATGCAAAATTGGATTGTTTCTTCATTTCCCGCTTCTATTCAACTGTCTGTATCACTGCAAACATAAGGTCACTTTTACAACTGTATCTTAATCTGCTTTGAGCTGACTGACAAATACTTAATTACAAAGTATGATTCAGAAAGATGGCTGTAAACAAAGCACTCTGGGTAATTAATGAGGTGGCTTTGCACATCCCTCAGTCCACAGGTGTGTTCGTGTTCTTACTCAGTGTGAATTGATTGGCTGGGGATGGGGCAAGGCAACAGTTAGCACATAGCATACAGCTGGATGCTGTTAATGTTTGGAAGAGCATAGCTAATGTGAATAACTTGGTGGTATTTGTTGTAGCTGCACAAAACAGATGCAGAAAGTACATGCACTCCTTCTACCTGGTGCACAGTCACAGGGCGATGTTTCAGGATTCTTGATGTGCAATGCATAACTACAGAGTAGCCATGTCTGTGGTTCATTCCTCTTTTTGATTACACTATAGGCCACCGAGAGGTGTTTTCTTTGAGTTGCAAGCTGTGTATACTCAGTGCCTATCACTTTTCACTTTTTGAATTGAGACTGGCCATTTAAGCTTGCACATAGCTGCAAGCAAGAAACACTCGTTTGCTTCTTAGCCAAGAGCTAGAGTAACAACTCTACAGGCAAAATAAAATGGATTATATTACATGAGCACTTTGTGGCAAGTCCGAGGTCTAGGCAAAGGGCTCATGTGGTCTTTACTTTTTTTTAACTCATTAGCTGGGTCTGTCAAGCTACTGTTCATTTTTGTTGTAGGTTTGAAGGAATCATACATATTGTCCCTACATCACATTTTCCTCTGTCAATTTCTCTTTATTGTTAAATTCAGTTATTTTTATTTAGTTACAGAAAATTCCTGTAGTTCTCATTTTGTAAGATGACTGTAGTGTTCCTTCCTAAACTCAACATATTTTTAAAGAAATCATAGAGGATGTGTAACAATGTATCTCCTCCTTAACTATTTTAAGAAGAATATGTTCTACTGACATTGACAGCTTTCCTTACTGGTTAAAAAAAGTATGTACTTGACTTTATATGAAAAAAAAAGATAAATTGCTTGAGCAAAACTTCTGAAATTAGTGTGACTTATATTAATGCTATTAATGACATTTGAAAAATTACTTGTTTGTAGTGTTAATAAAATAAAAAACACCATTCTAAGTGTGAAAGTGTTAAGTGGGCTGTAGGCGTGATTGTGACTGATGTGGGACAGACATGGTCACTGAATCCGGGGGAAATTCACCTCATCCTGTCAGCTACAATTTCTAGGACTGGTCTGACCTTTGTCTTAGACTGAAGTTACTGGCATCCTGAGTCACATGACAGAAGGAGTTCCTGGCAGCCCTGTCTTTCATTGACTAATTTAGCACCTTGATGTTCAGATGCAGGTATACATGCCTGATGCATTCTGAAAGCTTTCCACCACTCTTTTTAAAACTGAAACTCTTTGAGTTTCAACATCATACAGACATATTTTTAGCAGTGCCATAATGAAATAAGTGAATGTGAAAGAAGTAGGATGCGTTTTGATTTTGATACAAGTCTGTATGAAAGATTATTTTTTAAGAGTAATATGACAGTATATAAATTTATCAAGGAGCAAGTCCGTTCACTGAACAATTGATTATTAAAACCTAGCTACTATTTTTCTGTTTTCAGAGTTTGTTTTATTACTTTATCATGGTAGTGGGTTTCATCCATGCACAGCCATAAACATTACAGCAAAACTAATGAAATCATGCAAGTTTTCTAATTTTGGTGAATATTACTTTTTGATGAATTGTCCTTAATATGTTTATTTTAAGTTTACAAAAATTATGTCTGTGTTGCTATATGTGTGAAAGTACAACCCAGTGAGAATAAAAGGATGTAAAGAAAACAGTAATGCAGCTTTTTGTTACATATATCGTTTTTGTCTATATTTGATGTTTACATCGGATGCATTTTAAATGAAACCAAGATTTAACTGTCACCCAGCAGTGTGTGTGTGTGTGTGTGTGTGTGTGTGTGTGTGTGTGTGTGTGTGTGTGTGTGTGTGTGTGTGTGTGTCTGTCTGTCTGTATGGGAATGAATGAGTGGGTGTCTGCATTAGTGGAAAATTAAGAGACTTATTCAGCTTTTATCTTCTAAGCACAGGTGGTTACACAGCTCTCAACCTTCCATCCCCAAGATGTGGAACACTACCTCTTATACTGTAGAAAAAATGGGCAAACACATACTAGCAGCTTACTAACAACTTTGACTAGGAAGCTCATAGGATTGTTAAAATGTATTACTTTATATATACAAAGTGTTATTTTGATTAATTAATATGATTCCTTATTAATTTAGTGTTATTTATTATGTATATTGGCTAAAACTTGTCTTAACTTCCTTATTAATTTAGTATTATTTACTATGTATATTGGCTAAAACTTTTCTTAACACTGAATATGTGTTAAACCCTTTGCATGTGAAACAAAGGAACATGAATCTTTTTAAGGCTCAAATGAGGAATGCTTCTTATAATGAGGTACATTTGCGAGATGTGGGTGGTTAAACAGATGGAGTGCGGTGTAAGGGGAGCTGTTTTGCTGTACTTTATTTCCTCTCTTTAATTTCTTGAATGCTGCAGAGGACTTACAACTGTTTGTTAACTAAACATTGGGTTTGACATTTTCGCAATCTGAGTGCTTCATATACTTGTATCTCTTTATCGCTGTAGACAGTATACTTAAAAAACTGGAGCACCATATTTTGTGTACCTGACGCTATCTTACAATGTGAAAGCATACCTCAAAGGTGATCTTCTGACATATTTAAGAATACTGTTCTAATATGTTAATATACTACTGTGACTGACCATGTAAAAGTTATTTGGGTGTGTAAGGTTTTGGACATAACTGAAGGAAGCAGTGCTCATTTGCTGTAAGGATTAATGGGCAGTCACCCTCTCTCAAACGTAATTATTGGCACTATCTCAAATTCAGGCTCTGTATACACCTGACATATTCTTTGACAGCAGTGGGAGTCAATCTCATCTGTTAATTACATAAACTGGCAACAGTAGTGCAGGATACAAGGCCTGTATCCCTGTTTATCTTATTTCTTGCTCTTTGTTTTTGCAAACTGGATAAGAGTAATTTCATATTGGTGTCCATTTATTTATTTATTTATTTATTTTTGTATTTATTTGCCATTGTACAACTGGGAAAAGCACAGGGAGAAAAAGCACCATGTTGCATACATTTTTGTTACAGCTATAGCCCATATGTGATGGCCAAATGTAACTAGGGATCTAACTACATTAATTTGTACATTCATGGATTCCCAGAGTGATGCTTTAGTACAACCATTCATCTGAACTACTGTAATGTAAGCACAAGCGATAGCAGTATCATTTTGGCCCTTACATGTAGTATGGCTCCACCTATATTTACTGATTTTCTTCCTAAAGTCAGACATATTTATAGTTACATATATATATATATATATATATATATATATATATATATATATATATATATAAATAAATATAAATAAGTTAAGCCTATAAAATGATTTCTAATCACTACCTATGTAAGGTTTGGTATATCAAGAACTTCTGTTATGAAAAATAAGGAATTGCTCTTCTTTCTGACATTGTACTAGAATTTTTAAAGCTTGATGATGTGATTTGTAATGGTCAGAGTGTACTCCGGACACTAAGTTAATTGCAAAGAAGGCCTGAATTCTGTATTTAACACACAAGAGCTGCTTGTATCTGTTTTTATATTATCCATTCCTAAAAATTCATACATAACTAATAAGCTAACCCTGCTGCTGGCTATATATTACTTAAGTAGTTAAGCATGCAATCTTTATTTATTCATTCACTGTTGTATACTGCTGTATCCTTTTAAGGGTTGCATGGGGACCTGACACTGTACCAGTCGGCAATGAGTGCAGGGCACAGAACCATTTTCTGG
>NC_056741.1:417088013-417118013 GCF_019279795.1 Protopterus annectens
CCATGCTAATGAGCTGTTTGTAATTAAGTGGTCTTGTACTATTAAAGAAAGCTACTTTTAATGCAGTCATACTCATGTCCTTGCATGTGCCACTGCATTTACATATAATGATTATCTCAACGCATTTAAAAATATTGGCTAAGCTTCTGGTGTCATTCTAAGGGGATCCAGTATCTGTCTGCTTGGGATGATATGGTCGACAGACCACGATGCTTTGCCACAGATGGCCTGCACCTGTCGCCCCTGGGATTCCGGATACTGGCTAAGGCTTGCTGCCCCTATAGTGCCTTTTTTAAGCAAGGTTCAAATAACAAATTCACCACCGTAACAGGAACAGGCAAGCAAAAACTGAGGGTAATGCTACTCAATGCTAGAAGTCTAAATATCAAAATGCACTCTCTCGAGGCACTCCTTAAAATGGAGAACATCGATATCTGTGCAGTGACTGAGACTTGGTTCAAGGCTGCAGAGAGTACCCCTGCACTACCAGGCTATAACTCATACCACACTTTTCAGCCATGTAACCTGGACCGATACACCAAAGGCGGAGGTGTGTCCATATTCATTAAGGATATCCACACCTCCAGGCTAGTTGCTCAGCATAATGCATCCGAGGTTATCCAAATGTAACTAACTCTGGGCAAAACTGCAATCCAAATTGTAGCTTGCTACAGATCCCCCACCATGCCCCAGGATTCCCACTTCTCTTTTCTTGATGTACTGGAAAATATTAGGGTTCAACCAAACACCCTAATAACGGGCGACTTTAACTACCCCACCATTAACTGGGAAAACTACTCGTGTACCAACTCCTTAGCTCAACGCTTTCTGGAATTCATAAACTCCAATGCCCTGGATCAACTTATCCAAACCCCCACCAGAGGCAACAATATCCTAGACCTAGTCATTACCAACATGAGTGACCGGTGTTCCACACCTGAAGTCAACTCCTGGTTGGTCCGATCCGACCATACGCTAATCACCCTTGATATCCACATCCCGCCCCCACCCCCCATTAAGGAAACCACGGTAAAAAATTTCTCCAAAGCCAACTTCATGCTTCTTAAGACAGAAGTGGTGAACTTCATGACACCCATGCAGAGGGACAATATAGTTACACCTGCTGAATCCTACACAAATGCACTCTATAAGCACTTACACGAGTGCATGGATCGTGCTATCCCAAACAGAACCAAGATGCTGTCCTCCAAAAAAACGGAAGCCAATCTGGTGGTCCCCTGCCATAAACAAACTGTACAACAGAAGGAAGAAACTGTTGCAAAAGAGAGTAAAATCCCATGAGTGGAGGAGCTCCCTGGTCAGCCTCAGTAAGAAGCTGAGATCCCTTATAAGATCCTCCAAAGCTAGCTACGAAAACAAAATTGCCACTAATTCTAAGGACAATCACAAAGCATTCTATAGCTATGTCAAGAATCTCAATGGCAACACCCAGATCTGCTCTGAGTTACAGCACAAAGGCATGAAAATTACAGAACCAACTGATATTGCCAGCATCCTGGCAGACTTTACCCCCTCCTCACCCACTAAAGGGCCCATATCTATACAGGAAGAATGCAGAGTCCCTGTAATCACAACTATGCAGGTAAAAGCTGCAATCTCTAAAGCCAAAAACACAGCATCCATGGGACTGGACAACATCCCAGGCTGCGTTTTACACAAACTTCAGAATGAACTGGCTCCCCACTTAAGCACCATGTTCAATAATAGCCTTGCATCAGGCTTTGTGACCACTGAATGGTGCACAGCAACAGTTATCCCACTCCACAAAGGGGGAGCCAACACTGATCCCGGGAACTATTGACCTATTAGCCTGACGAGCCTGGTCTGCAAGGCCATGGAACTTATCATCATGGAACTCATAAACAAAGACATTGGTAACCTCCAAACTCTGGATCCCACCCATTTCAGGTTTGTGAAAGGCAGATCATGCCTCCTGAACCTGATAGACTTCTTTGAGGCAGTCACCAAAACCGTAGACGAGGGGAAGGTGGCTCACAGGTTTTCAACACCATCCCCCATTCTGGAATTATAGCTAAACTCACTAAACTAGGTATAAATCCCTACGTCACAAGATGGGTTGCCAACTGGCTTACTGACAGAACCCACACTGTAAAAGTTGCAGACTCCAAATCTGACCTCAAAGCAGTGACAAGTGGAGTACCACAGGGTTCCGTCCTGGGATCACTCCTGTTTGGTATCTACTTCTCTGAAGTACAGGCTAACACAGAAGGCCTCTGGCTAAAGAAGTTCGCAGATGACTGCAAACTAAGAGCCATAGTCAAGTCCCCAAATGATGTGGACATCCTACAGAAGGGCCTCGCTGAGACAGATGCCTGGTGTCAGAGCCATGGCCTCAAGCTCAATGCCAGAAAGTGCAGTGTCATCCCCTTTGGTAAAAACTCTGTACCAATGAACTACCACATAGGCAGAAATCTACTTAACACCGAATGTGTGATAAGAGACCTTGGGACCCAGGTGGACGGTAGTCTCTCCTTTGATAGTCACATCACCACAGTAGTCAGGAAGTCCTTCTACATGGCACACCTCATCATAAAAGGGTTCTCATCCAGGAAAAAAGAGGTCATTGTTCCTCTCTACTCGACACTCATTAGACCCATTATAGAGTACAACGCCCCTTTTGGAATGTACCTGACAAGATATCTGCAGCAGCTGGAAAGGCCACAGAAGTACCTCACAAAGAGGATTACTGGCCTCAAAAAAATGCCCTACACTGACCGCCTCAAAAAACTCCAGCTTTACTCCGTAGCATATCGCCTACTCCGCGGTGATCTCTGCCTAACATATAAAGCTATGTCAAACCCAGAGCTGCTGGACATGCTACACGTAAAGAAATCCCAATCCCTCTAGGGACATAAACCTTGTCACCACAATAAATAGGACATGCTGGAGGGATAGATTCCTGTCCCAGAGACTTCCCATACTCTGGAACAGGCTACACATCTATGTCAAGCAAAGTTCTTCATTAGCACTCTTCAAGAAAAATCTTAATGAGTGGATGGGAAATAGGAAATACACCCCGGGGATCACTTCTGGGTCTCTTCTCGATATTGGCACAGGAAAATAACTTTCTTGGGTGGCGTAAGCCAGGGAAACTTGTTGGCTAGGCTTATGTAGGCCCTTGGGCTGATAGCCTAGTACCTACCTATGAACCTATGAACCTATGAGCAGATCAAGAGGGCTTTCTGCTTTTACAGTTGTTACAGAAGCAGAAATGATCTGCTGTATTCCAGAGTAAGATGGATTTAGTGTAGTTACAAGTAATATGTTATCATTTGTATTACTGAATATAGACTTTTGAATGATGACCATGGAAAGCTTTATTAATATTTGTGTAGGTGATGTTCAAGAGGAGTGCACTCAGAAATGCACGCAAGCACACATACACACACAGACACACGCACATGCACACACACGTATACGGTACAAACAAGACATGAAATTTTCAGTGCAGGGCCTTCTTCACCTTATTATTCACGATGGGAGATAATTTACCTGTTTTTAAAGATATGACTTCATCTGTCGTGTGACAAGAAGTGGTTTGAAGTTAAAGTGAATGTTTGGTATAGCAAACAAAAGATGATTCTCAAGTTGTGGCAGGGTTACATAAGTTTCCTGGCTGAGATAAAGGTGTGTGTCCCACTTGTGGAAGATTTTTTTTCTTACTTAGTACTGTCATTGAGGTCACTGAGATAAGAGAGGAACTGTGAACTGCACGTCCTTTTTTACTTTGTACTTAATTCTGTTTATCTGCCTTAGGCTGTACTTTAATCTGTGGTAGTTTATTTTGTGGAGAGGGTGAATAAACAGATATCTTTTGTAAAGATAGTAAATCTTGGTGCAATCTGATAATGGCACACGGTGTCACACGCACTGCTGTGAGCCAGACATACGGTAAGGGCCAGCAAATTCCGCTTGTTTCTTGTCCTTCCTAAGGTGACAAATCAAAAAAAAAACAAAGAAGGTTTGGGAAAGTGCCTCACTACATATTTTTGTTAAGACTATCTGTTGCTGTTACATATTTAATTTAGTTGTGAATGTCATTACATCGCACAGGTGGGAGTATATCTAATTACAGCATTTACTCCACATTTTTTATGTGTACAAGAGCAAACATACTGTTGTCATTTTTGAGATGTGCATCACCATTTTAGTGTAGCCACGTATGCACTAATTTTGTTAGTGTCCAAGACCAGATAGTCATGGCATAGTCTGGATTTGACTGACGCGAATTTATAAGAAGCCGTAAGAAAATCACTGCCACTATTGTTGTGCTGCTCTTTCCATGTAGCTGTGCAGGAGCGGCCTTAGGTCAACTGGTGCCCTAGGCAAAAGGACCCCATGGCGACCCCCATCACACCACCCACTGCCCCTATCCTGGTCTACCTACACCAAATAAACACTGGAAAAACGCCCCTAGTAGAGCGGCACTCTAGGCGGCTGCCTAGTTGGCCTCTGCCTAAGGCCAGCTATGTGTGCAACTCTCCATGCTGAGGGAGTTGGCCAAAGTCAATATATGATCATTGAACTGCTTCAACAGTTAAACAGGAAGCCTTACTTCTGCAATGCCAGTAACCCAGGTTCAGGAAAAGACTGAGCTGGAGGGCTAACTTGGGTAAAGAAGAGTAAAATGCCCTGTGACAATACACTTTCTTGAAGGAAGGGTGAAGCAAACAGTGCAAGGGCATTTCCTGGTGGGGAGTATAGCAAGCATGAGCATTGCATGTGAGTGTGTGTTTCTCAGCATGCATGCATGTGTTTTTTGTGTTTATGTCTGTCTGCTACCTCCCCTAACAAGATGGATTATAGTGTCAGTTGTTCTAAATTGTTATCCCATTCCTCTGTGAGCCTTTTGTGATCATCTAATTGGTGGCATATTTTGGAAAAAGCATGTATTTATTAATATTAAAATTCATGGGATAAACATTGAAGGAAACAAGAAAAAGTTTATATAAATGTTATAAAAACAGGTCCGTGTAGAGATGCAGCAGTTAGATTTTTTGCCTCATAACCACTGGTTATGTTCTTGGGATGCCTTTATGACCTTACTGTTGCCACATTGGTTTTTGCTTAGGCCATCTTTTTTTTCAGATATCCAAAATGGTGATTGGAGTTTTTTTTGTTTTTTTTTTTGGGAGATTTTTCAGTTTGCATGGAGGTATGCCTGCACTGTGCATGTGTGTATCTGTGTGTGTGTGTGTGTTTGTGTGTGTGTGTGTGCATTTGTGTGATGGTATGGACCAACAATCCAGCCAGGACTGGTGCACTGCCATATGTCCAGTAATGTACTGGGATGGTTCCCAGCTCTTCCATGACCCTAAATAAGATAAAGAAGGAAAAAGGACTGACTGATTGATAAAAAAAGAAACTGGTTTGTTTTTGTTCCTGTGACATGAAAATTGTCCTTGCCACCTCTTTTTCTTTGGAATAGGTTCCCACCTTTTATAAGTGAGTAGCACCTGTGACTCTGCCTTCTCTCTATGTTGTGTATTTGATAAGGAATTTTTCTAATTTCAGTGCCAGAAATGAAAGTATCTTACCTTAGCCAGTGTTATCCTTTGTCAAGTTCACTTTCAGCTCACTAACACTTTCTAGTGCTCAGAGCAATTAATCCAACAAGGTAATTTCAGGTCTCACCAGTTTTGATGGGTGAAGTAAATATCACAATTCAGAGTCTTTTTTATAAGCCCTATGTTTAAGAAGCAAATGTCAGTCATTGGTCATTAATAGGTTCATAGATTGGTACTAGGCTATCGGCCCTGGGGCCTATACAAACCTAGCCATAACAATTCCATGGCTATTTCTTCCCACAATATTTACTTCCCTGGACCCTGTCTAGCAGGGCCACTGACGTGATCCCTGGGGTGAATTTCCTATCTCCCATCCAATCATCAAGGTTCCTTTTGAAGAGGGTCAAAGAGGCTCTCTGCTTAACATGTATGGGCAGTCTATTCCAGAGTCTGTGGAGTCTCTGGGTCAGAAACCTATCCCTCCAGCATGTTTTGTTCCTTGTGATGACAAGGTTTAGATCCCTGGAGCATGTGGCTCTGAGGGATTGTGATTTCTTTAAGTGTAGCATGTCCAGTAGCTCTGGGTTTGACATGGCCTTGTATGTTAAGCAGAGATCGCCTCTGAGTAGACGATATGTGGCAGAGTATAGCTGGAGTTTTTGTAGAAGGTCAGCATAAGGCATCTGCTTTAGGCCTGTGATTCTTTTAGTGAGGTATTTCTGCGGCCTTTCCAGTTATTGCAGATGTCTTGAGAGGTACATACCAAAGGGGGCATTGTATTCTGTAATGGGTCTAATGAGGGATGAGTACAGAGGGACAATGGCCTCCTTTTTTCTGGATGAAAAGCCCTTAGAAATGAGGTGTGCAGCGGTTAGCGTTGTCGCCTCACAGCAAGAGGCTCTCCGGTTCGATCTTTGGCTGGGCTGTCTTTTGTGTGGAGTCTGCATTTCCTCCCTGTGGTCGTGTGGGTTTCCTCCGGGTGCTCCAGTTTCCTCCCACATCCCCAAAAACATGCTGCAAGTGGACTGGACACACTAAAATTGGCCCTAGATGTGAGTGCATGCATGTGTGTGCCTTCTGTGGGAGGTTGGGTGCCAGGCTGGCAACTCAACACCATAAAAGCACCATTGCCAATCATGAGCGGACAAGGTGATCTGCTGTGGTGACCCCTAACCGGGAAAAGCCAAAAGAGAGAGCGAGAAAGAATGAGGTGTGCCACATAGAAAGATTTCCTGTGTCCCTAAGTCTCTTATCACACTTTCGGTGTTTAGCGTACTACCACCTATGTGGTAATTCACGGGTACATGTTTTTTCCCAAAGGGGATAACTATACATTTCTTAGCATTGAACTTGAGCCCATGCCTTTGGCACTAAGCATCTGTTTCTGTAAGGCCCTTTTGTAGAATATCCACATCATTTGGGGATTCAATAATGGCTTCCAGTTTGCAGTCATCTGCAAACTTTATTAGCCAGAGTCCCTTAGTGTTGGATGCTAAACAAGAGTGGTCCCAAGACTGAACCCTGTGGTACTCCACTTGTCACTTGTCTGGAGCTGGGTTTGGAGTCGGCTACTTTTACAGTGTGGGTTCTGTCAGTAAGCCAGTTGGCAACCCATTGAGTGATGTAGGGATTAATGCCCAGCTTAGTAAGTTTATCTCTGATTCCAGAGTGGGGGATGGTGTCAAAGGCCTTGGCGAGGTCCAGATAGGCTGTGTGGACCACCTTACCCTAGTCCACAGCTCTGGAGACTGATTCGAAGAAGTCAGTCAGGTTCAGGAAACAAGATCGGCCCTTCACAAAACCAAACTGCGTGGTGTTCAGTGTTTGAAGGTTGCCAATGTCTTTGTTTATAAGTTCCATGATAATACATTCCATAGCCTTGCAGATCAGGCTTATCAGACTGATGGGGCGGTAGTTCTCAGGATCCAAGGTGAATCCCCCCTTGTGGAGTGGGATAACTGTAGCTGTGCACCACTCAGTGGGCATGAAGCCTGAGGTGAGGCTATGATTAAACATGACACCTAGGTGACGTGCCAGTTCATTTTGTAGTTCATGTAGTACATAGCCCGGGATGCCATCTGGTCCCTTGAATGCTGTATTCTTAGCTTTGGAGAGTGTGGTTTTTACCTGTGTGGCCGTTATTACCAGAATTTTGCAATCATTTGGTATTGAGATGGACCCTTTAGGGGGTGAGAGGGGGGTGAAGTTGGCACTGAGTCGATCTGCCAGGATATAGGCAATATCCTTGGGATCAGTATATTTAATGCCATTCTGTTGTAGCTCAGAGCAGATCTGAACATTGCCCTTTAGATTCTTGACATAGCTATACAATGCCTTGTGGTTGTCTTTGGAACCCCTTTATCCTGTTACACCTTCCATTAATTAATTCTACCTGACTTATTGCTCACTGTCTTATATGAAGACTTGGAATACAGTAATTAACCGCATCTCACTGTATTTGGTATGGCTGAGCAAACTCTTTACAAACAACGTATATAATGAAGGTAAATTTACGTGCACACACAGTTAGGCAAGGCTATTTTTGAAAGCTGAAACTTAAAGCATACCAGCCAGCACACCTTTGAAGTCAGAAACTCTAGCATCTTAACTATAAAAAAGTAATAATAATAATAATAATAATAATAATAATACACTCTTCACAACATCAGAATAGAATGCCATCCAACTGAAAAGATCTTGCCTGGGATTCAGAAAAATCCATGTAGGCTTCACATGAAGCCTGCGCAGAGTTTATATGTGTGCGCATTGAGCAGCAGTGCTGATTGTGTATTCATGCCACACACATATAAACACAATTAGCACTGCTGCTCAATGCACACACATATCAACTCTGCGCAGGCTTTATGTATGTGGCATTGAGCAGCTGCGCTAATTGTGTATTCATGCCACACACTGCATTTAAATGTAAGTAAGCGTGTAAAGCAGCACAGGTAGCAAACCTGTGTACATCAGAGCACAGTTGGTCAGAATGATTCTGCGGAATCCCACAATGATCACCATGGTTTAACATATAGCTCTCATAGCTGTCAACCTCTTAGTACAAAAAATCTGGACAAAGACCAATATAATGGGGGCAATGACATAAAAACAGGGACTGATTTTACATATTTGCTCTTTTAAACTTAGTAACGTGCTACAGTAATAAGGTTTGTGTTGATGCATTTTCCGAAGGATTTCAAGTTTGAAACTCGCATGTGTGTAATTATTTAGTGACATCAGTCCTGAGATAATCCCAGTGATATGCCAGAGTACCACAATTTTTTTAAAGGAACGGACCAAAAGATATAAGAAAAAAATCTGGATGTTCTGCAAAAATCTGATCAGTTGAGAGGTATGGAATGGGCCAAACACAGTACAGGATAGTGAATACAGTGCAGATTATTGTGAAATCCCATTCCTGGCATTCTGTACAGAAGTTATGTAAATGATCTGTAAGGGTACATGTTCTGCCATGTAAAGTAAACACTCAGGGGAAGTGTGTGTATTGAATAGGGACATAGATGAATTGTAGGAATGAACACAGGGAAAGAGGACAGGTGAAACAATCCAATGTACAGCAGATGAGAGCATGTCAATGGAAGACATTTGTAGCAGCAACACCAATCACATATCAATATGGTACAGTATGGACTGCACAGTGAAAATGTGTATTATGTGACTGTCATGCAAGGTGACATAACAATGGGGAAGATGTCTTGAGATATGCGTCCTCATATTAACAATGTATAGGACATCTATCAGGGATTTGATATACAGTTGATATAAGGCAAATATTGTGAAGCTGTGCAAACTGATTTGCCTGAATATGACTGTAATCTCAGCAGAGGTCTCCAGCAACTGGGACACAGGTAAAGGCTCATGGACAACAGTAAAAGAAGCACACACAATCATGGACAGTATCATAAAAGTACCACCAGTATTCCCATGTCTCTGACATAGCATTTGTGATTTAGACTGATCAGAGATGGTTCTGCACAAACACACTTGTAAAACTATTATGACATATCTGCACTCTATGAGGGTAATCATGCACACTGTTGTGACACTGCAACATCTGCTGGAAGTGTTAGGAGGGACACTGCTATACCTGTAAGTGACATTATGATCAATACAGGCTAGTTGACTGGTGTGCATGGCATATATATATATATATATATATATATATATATATATATATATATATATATATATATGGCACAAACCACACTGCCACAAATGTTACCATGCCATTAATGTTGTCAAATATCTATGTATGTTCTGTGTTCATTACCGGAACAGGTATCACACATGCATCTGGGGTTCCACACCATCAGACAGTAATATTTATGCCACAAAAAATAATACCTAGGTATGGCCAATAAGATGTGTGATAGCTCACTGTGGCGAGGGTGGTACACTTCAGTTACACATCACTGGAAGATGTGTAGTGAGATACATGAAGAAGGGTGCATTGTGCACAGTTACTGGTGTGATGAAGGATGTGAACTATGGAGGTATTATGGCCTGTGATGCGAATGTCCTTCACATACTCAGTAGTTGTGTTGCATTCAAAGGAATAGTCAGCACTTTGGCCACATGGTGGTGGATGTTCCACATACCATCTACCCCAGGGCACAGGTCACAGGTCACATACCTATTAGTCTGATTATAGGATGTGATGTCTACATTATACTTGGGGTGTGTGTTTGTTTTCATGATGTAACAAATCCCCCATTGTTTTGGTGACACTGCAGGTGGTGGTATGGCTGTGGCAGCAGTCTTTGGTGTGTGTTGATACTGTCTGTATTATACTAATATTACTGTTGGAGTCAATGATTGCCCACAACCTCTAGTACTTCAGAGAGCTGTTTGGACACAGGACATGCATGTTATTTGTGATGTATGAGACTTAAGTAATGGACAGGAAAGGGCCAAGCAGACAGCCCTGATATACAAACCTGAGGAAGGTTTTAACCCCTTAGATGGTGAGTGAGTTTGCTATGCGTTGCCTCTTAGTCAATGCAAGGGCATATGCAGCACGCCTACATTTGCATACACACACAGCAGCTGCTGGTTCTCCCTCTGACTCCTCAACTGCATGTGTCTGTGGTGACCTTGCCATTGGTGTTGGGATGAGGAAGTTGTGAAGCATGGCACATAGAGTGAATATTTAAGTACATGTACATGAATTGCTCGATTCTCAGCCAGAGCGTCTTCTTTGTGGAGACATGCGTGAATGGACGTACCTTCGTTGAAGGTTGTGCGTCAGGGCCGGCAACTCGGCATGTAAAAATCTACTGCCGATCATTAGCGGACCGGAGTTCCACTGTGGTGACCCCTAACCAGGAAAAGCCAAAAGACACAACAATGACAACAACAACATGGATTGTATCTAGGCACCAGAATGTGCCTCATTATGGCATTCTTCAGCAGGTGTGTGTGCATTTCTGATAAGCGTCATCAGCCACGGTTCCAGTGCATAACCTGCATCCCCCAGTAAATGACCATGTGGGATATCCCTCCTGGTGAACATCTAATACAGTTGGGAGTTGTGCCAGATATGTGAGTTGTGGTAACTGCCTGGGTTGCTAGCACACAAATCCAAGATGATTCCTTTGACATTACACATGACTTGGCACTTAATAGAGTGGAAGCCCTTTCTAATTATGTAGAGCCTTCCCTGTTCCCCAAGTGGTGCCTTAATTTCTACATGTATGCAATCTATGACACCCATTATTTCAGGATAGTGCTTTACAGGGTAGAACTCTTGCATATATCTGATCTTGTCCTGAGGAGTACGGAGAAAATATATGTGGTCAGTGGCATGTTGAAGCATAGCATTCAGGAATTGATGGAGAGTCCTGGATGCTGATGCCTGTGACACTCCCAGCATGTCCCCTGTTGGTGTCTGAAAGGTACCTGTAGCTAAAATTCTAAGTTCTACACATACCTTTGTTTCCATTGGTATGGTTCCACTTTGTTTGCCCTGGCTCTGAGTTGAAGATGACAAAGGTTGCAGAGTTCCTGTAGTGTGTCTTTATCCACCAAGTAGCACTCTATAATTTCCACATCATATAGATTGTGAAAATTTAAATGGGGTTTGAAAACTCTTCTTCTTGGGCTTGGTCAATTAGGAGCAGCAGCAGCATAGACTTCAGTCTGTTGCAGGTACACATGAATTAAAGCAACAGCAGCCCCTAACATTGTTTCTGTGTAGACTCCTTCCCATTGCTGTATTTCAGTAGGTTTTGGAATTCACATGGAAAACCAGCACTCAGCCTTCACAGTTGCTTTATAGCTTGTTGAAATCTCCTCCATGGATTGGTTGATTAGCATGCAGTTCAGCTGCTTATGCTGTTATTAGCATACCACTGTGTTTACCTTGTTTGTGCAGCTCTGCGCACCATGCAGAGCTGCGTACTGAAACTAAAACAGTGTGCTACCATGTACGTGCAGCACCATGATGTGCAAGCAGTGTAAATGAACCGTATAGGCTTTATTGAATCTGTCCGAGAGTCTTATTTTTCAAAATGGGATAGGAGTCCTGTTTGAAAAACAGAATGACAGAATGGGTCAACAGATAAAGGCTGCTTAATTCAGCTTACATTTGATTCATCAGTTTCACTTCTGGGTTCTCTCTACCAGTTTCAGAACTTGGCCAAGGGGCATTACCTTCTGGCGCTCATCACCATTCTGTAATTTGCACTACTGATTCTGTTTGAGAAGAGAAAGCTGTAGTGATCCACTTGGTGGTAACAATAACAGAAGAGTGCTTTGCCAGTAAATCTTTGTCCAGGAATGTTTTGGCTGAAAATTAAGGCTGAGAAAAAATATTATGTTGCATATTTTGTAACATTTACACTAACATAATGCCAGTTTTAGCTTTCTTGAAGAAGTGTTGGTCCTGTTATGAGGCAGCTGGGATAATGTTTTCTAATATTAAACCACCCCTTTTGTATAGTTCTGTTGTTGGCATAGACATGCACGATAATACACACACACACACACACACACACACACACACACACATAGATATAAAATGTTTGCATGTATATATTTATACATATATATATGTATATATATATATATATATATATATATATATATCTGGAATTACTTAAATTGATTTAATACCATTTATGTAACATGCATAATGTCAAAACAAATTGACTGACGTTATCAACATGCTACTATGCATACACTAAGAATTAATCTCGGTACATGGAAAACTTAAAAAAAAAACACTGTTTAGTCGACAAAATTGTGTTGATTAAACAGATGTCGAACAAAGTACCATTCGACAAAGATACCAGGACCATTATATATGCATATATCTATAGCTACACACACACACACACACATATATATGTGTGTGTGTGTGTGTAGCTATAGATATATGCATATATAATGGTCCTGGTATCTTTGTCGAATGGTACTTTGTTCGACATCTGTTTAATCAACACAATTTTGTCGACTAAACAGTGTTTTTTTTTTAAGTTTTCCATGTACCGAGATTAATTCTTAGTGTATGCATAGTAGCATGTTGATAACGTCTGTCAATTTGTTTTGACATTATGCATGTTACATAAATGGTATTAAATCAATTTAAGTAATTCCAGATATATATATATATATATATATATATATATATATATATATATATATATATACACACACACACACACACACACACACACACACACACACACAATGTATATATATATATATATATATATATATATATATATATGTATCATTTATTTATGTGTGTGTGTGTGTGTGTATTACATATACTGTTTATATAACCTCTCTGCTAGATCTATGGAGAAAATAGTTTTATTAGACAGAAGCAGTTTTTTCCAAGAATAAATACTGTTATGCTTTACTTTATTAAATGACATATGGAAAGAAATTCATTATTATTAGTATTATTAATATTGCTATTATGTGTGACTGGTAAACATAATCTGCGTAGATATGAGGGTTTACTTTCAGCTATTTGCAACTTCTGAATTGTGGTATGTATCTCTCAACTCTTAATTGGCATTAACACTTGCTGACAAAAGGGCAAAATTAGTTAAAATCATAATCATGTTCTTTACTAGCACTTCTGTCATACTAGAGTTTGAATGTGTACTGTACCTGCTGCTTAATGTTTTCCCTTAGGTACAGTGATCACTGCCCTTTTATTTTTTGTAGCAGAGCTGTGGACCGATTAAAATGACATGCTTACCTCTCAATCTCCAAGTATTAAAAATCATAACTGAGGGTCAGAAAGATGAATACTTTATTACTTTTCACAATAGAAGCTCTTTGTATACTAGACCCAGTATAGTTAGTGATAGTGAACATTTGTATAGGTTTAGTTTATGTATTTAATCCTTATTTGCCTTTAAACAAGTCTGACTTTATAAGGAATATCCTCAGCCTAAAAGGAGGAAAGGTAAACCTGAGGGCCAAAATCATAGAGCTGTGCCTTAATCATAGCAGCTGAGAGGTATAGGTTGAATATTTTATCCCCAGCAATAGGTTATCTAAACCTTTTCTAGGCCTCAGTATACTGTTCTTTTGATGCTTCTAAGCTTTGTCTTTAGTTTTGGCAATCATTATTTCATGTCTGATAATTTGCAAGCAAGTATTTCACTAACTCATTAGCTTGTGGTTTGAGTAGATTCTTTAAGTGGTTTCGTGATGGTTACGAAAGGATTGACCATTTTCAGGCATCCCTGTCTGTGGTGTGCCAAAAGTTGCAAATATTTTGGCAACATCAGACATCATTGTTTGTCAAGACATGAAAAACAAAAAGGAAACCTTGAGTATTCACCTTTGACAGTTAAGTATTCTGGTCTTTATCTGCAGTCTGTCCAAGGTTGATCCGGGTCATCTTGCTGTCCAAATAAATAGGGCATCTTTAATTGTTTCCCTCAGTAGAGCTGTTATTGTGCTAAATCCTTGTATAAATGCAGAACTTTAACTTACCATAGCAAGAGGCAGTGGCGGCGGCTGGTGAGTTCAAATTAAAGGGGGGCTGCAGGAGACAGCTGAATGGGTGGGGCCAACGGGAAGGGGTGTGACCAACTAGAAAGGGCCGGAGCTATGCTCAAAACCACAACAACTGGAACTTTAATTAAATACGCTGCCCTGGGTGCCAAGCCGTCATTACGAGAGTCCAATCAAGACAAAATGAAGTGTAGAAGAAAAAAAATATTTCAATGCATTGGCTACTTGACAGCTTACTTAATATTGAGATAGAAACAAAAAGGTTGTGATGCATGAAAAAATAAATTATTTTTTAAATACATTACTGAAATGCCAGTCAAAATCAAGTACAAGAAAAACAAGCAGCACTCATCTCAAACCACTTCTCCTTGCACTGCAGTTCTAATTATAATTTATATTCAGCTTTATAAAAGTACCAAGTAACATGCTGAAAGTAGCATTCTCTGTGATACCCCCACTTGTAAAAATGTTTCTTATCCAAAAAAGACCTGCTGCCTGACAATAACTATCTACTTGTTTCATGGGGAAGACATGATCAAAGTAAAACATGAACAGCAAATAAGAAACAAGCTCAAGATAAATTGCTTAAAGGATTACTGCACAGGTTATGAACCACACATGATAGATTGGCATTCTGTTTAGCTTACGGGTAAAGCCTGCAAAGATGACTGCAAGTCTCCAACAAATGTAATGACCTTCTGAAAATACTGTAATCCTGTCCTTTATTACAAATACTGTCATATGAATTTCAATACCTAAGGCTTATACGTTATCTAGTTATGTAAATATTCACTGTATGGCAACAACAAAAAGGCTTTTAATGTTGGTAATTCTTTAACAGTATGCTTATTAAAGCTTACTTGCATCTTATAATCTCCGACAAGCTTACCTGATGGTCATTAAAGCATTGCTACTTAAACACAGAGCAACAGGGCACTGTGACAGCATGCATTTTCTGAATAATAAGAAGCATAAATCAAAAGTATAAAAATATGACAGAAAACCAGAACATTCTGCAAAATCAAGGACAGATGAAAAGCCACTGTTGTATTTGTGTCTATCTTGGATGGGGGAATACTCTGCACACTTATACTACATAACTGCTCCTTGCCTTGCTTGAACACATCCAGACTCACTACATGGGAGAGTGGGGTTCAACAAGTATGTCACAATTTGATATGTCTCTGGCTGACGGTGATGGCTCTGACACTCATACCTCTCAACCTCAGAGCAAAAATCTGGACAAAGCCATACTTAGAAGTGGGACAAAGGCCCAACAATAAGGACAATTTTCAAATATTGCTCTTATAAACTTAGAAAGATAATAGAATAGTAGTAGGTCTTGCATTGGTATGAGTTTTTTGAAGGGTATGAAATCTGAAACTCAAATGTCTGCCATTATTTTCTAACTTCAATCTTTAATGATTTGCCACTAATTTGCCCGAAAAAACACAATTTTATGAAAAATGGCCAAAAATGTGATGCAAAAATATAAAATTGCCACACAGTACAGATGGGAACCTGTCAAAGAAGGACATATTTTTAATATTAGTACTGTTAACTTGAGCAGCTGACAAAATAAGAGAATCTACATGCATTTCTGAAATAAAAGTAATCTATAACTCTGGTCATTACAGTTATTTATAATTGTAAACCCTCCACGTTTTCTTCCAAAATTGCCATTTTGCGGAGAGATTATTAGGGGGAGAACAATATTTTGAGCCAAAATTGGGGACAGTTGAGAGGTTTGGGTATTCCTAATTCTATAAAGTGATTTATTTGCTCGTACCTCTCAACCTCTTAATGCAGGATATCTGGACAAGGCCAAATATATTGGGGGTACATACAAACAGTAATAAAAATTGCTCTTGTATAAACTTAGACAGCTGATAGAATAACAGGTCTTGCTTTAGCATGCATTTTCTGGAAGGTTATGATGTCTGAAACTCAATGTCTGTCATTATTTAGTGACATCATTCCTAAATGATTTGCCAGAAAACCACAAATTTTATGAGGAACAAACCAAAAATAAGAAGCAGAAATCTATTCATTTTGCAAAAATCTGGACAGTTGAGAGGTATAGTTCAGCCGGGGCTGTCTTTGAGTTTGCTGCCCTTCCCCCCTCACAAAATCATGGTCGAATGGAGCCTCCCCCCTGCAGCCATTCCAATGTCCCATTCCTTGGTTATTTCACCCAGTTTGCCATAAACACTGTAATGTGCATACTGCTTTACTTCTGCAATGATTTGGATTTCATTTGAACATTTTATTTTGCATTTTACAGCACAAACACTAATAGATATCTGCTAAACGAAGCAATGCAGTCTCACAATGAAAATATACTTAGCATTAAAACTTATCTGACCTTGAAACTCACATTCATTGAAACAGCATTGAAACCCACAGTCAAAGAAAATACATTTTGGCAGTGGCAGATAACGATTAACTTTGGGCTGTTTTCAAATCACAGGCCCCTTGCACATGAAACATACACATGCTTTGATACACCTTCCTGATTGTATTAAATTATATTCCTTGTACAATACAGTACAGTTTAAGAGGGCATTTTAAATTTATTGTTTTGAACATTTTTCCAGTAAACAATGAAACAAAATGCATGCACCAATAATCACAAAACTGCCCAATTCAGAACATGTCCATCATAAAAGTCTACTCAAACTTCTACAGTCCACCAGTATCAGTAAATATGCACAATTTCTGAAGAAGGAAAAGTCATCTAAATAATTCCACATTAAAGAGATCTGTAAGTAATGAAGAGGTTACTGCTAGCAAACAACTTTATATTTAATTGTTTCATCTACAAATAAAGTGCTTGTTGCCCTTGAGGAATAAATTGGCTATGTTACACTAAAAAATGATAAGCTAGTAATATTGCAATAGGGAATGGATGGCAAACTAATAACAGATTCATAGTTACTAGGTATCTTCGCCATAAAGGACTGCAGCATCCACCCCCTTTGCAGCACAGTGCAGTATCAGCAAGGTATCTACCTACTAGAACCCACAGCCTTCTGCATCAAAAGCAAGTATACTACCTGTTGTGCCATTAACAGTGCAAGCCGACTCAGCATAAGCAGCACTAAACTTTTGCTCCCTTGCAGCTCTCAGCTCCTTGTAAAATCTACTCTACACTAAGCTGTATCTCTGAACTTTGCAGCACAAGAAATCTGGAAAAAGCCAACATTTATTGGGGGGGGGGACAAAAGCCCAAAAAACAGGGACACATTTTAAACATTGCTTATATAATGTTGGAAAGTTGCTAGAATAAAATGCTGTATTACCACCATACATTTCACTGCCAAGGCTTGAACCTAGGCCCCTGTGCAAAACAGTCAGAGCAACATACCACTATGCCAAATCAGCTGTTTTGTGAAAAAGAGGAAGACTGAAACTTAAATGGCTACCATTTAGTGAATTCAGTTATCACCATAGCTGTCAACCTCTTAGCACAAAACACCTGAACAAAGCCAATAATGGGGGAATACAGCCTCCAAACATATTCAGTGAATTCAGTTCTCACCATAGCTCTTAACCTCTTAGCAAAAAGAAAACACCTGGACAAAGCCAGTAATGGGGGAATACAGCCCCCAACATATTCAGTGAATTCAGTTCTCACTATAGCTCTCAACCTTAGCACAAAAAACCTGGACGAAGCCAATAATGGGGGATTACAGTCCCAAAAATAGGGACAAATTTCAAATATTCATCTTATAAACTTAGAAAATTGCTAGAATAAAACGTTTTGTGTTACCATGTACTTTCTGAAGAACATGAAGTCTGAAATTCAAATGCCTGTCATTTTTATTTAATTAACATTTGTTAACCAGGAAAGTCTGACTTGGAACAAAAGCCAATTTTCAGCAGAGGGACAGAGAGAAACACTCCAGACACATGTCTTAGTAAGATAGGAGGACACCAGAGAACACCCACACCAACACAGAGAGGACATGCAGACTCCACACAGAAGGCATCCCAGCCAAGAATCAAACCAAAGAACCTGTAGCTGTTAGGCAACAATGGTACCACTGCAACACTGCACTACTAACTGTGTAAAGAAACAAAAATACAGAAACCACAGATTTTATGTGGCACAGAACAGAACAAATATGAAGCGAAAATCTGCAAATATTTTACAAATGGTGGTGGGTAGGGAATTCAGTCTCTTGCCACCTGGGCCCAAGGTACAAGGTTCAAGCTTGAGGTATTCTCTACCCACCACCATGTATCCTGAGTTCTCTAGCCACCAGTATATAGCAATGGGGCATTTTACATACACACATATGCACACATCTGCAGCACATGAATTCAGTGTTTTCAGTTCCCCGAGTCCATTTGCAGCTACACCGTATCTTCAGTCCTGTCCTGTGCAAGCTAACTGTCCTCCTGGTTGGTTTCCCTGTGAGACTACACTGTATCTTCAGTCCCTACTGTCCTCCTGGCTGGTTTCCCCATGAGAGTAGGCTCCAGCCTGCAGATGATGCAGTCCAGAATTCTTCCGTTCTATGCAGTCATCACTGCATAGACTTCTGGGCATCTGCAGGGCAGAGATGCCTCCCCCCTATCCAGCCTGCTGACACAACAGTCTGGAGTTCTTTGAGTTCCAGGAACTTCAAGCATGCATGTGCAGAGTTCTGGAACTCGCGATTGATTGTTTTATTTTGTTTTTTTTCTTCTTTTTTCCACAGCTGGTGGGGGGGGGGGCTGCAGTCCTGCAGTCCTATAGCATGAGCCACCCCTGGCAAGAGGACTTTTAACCTCTTTTACTCAGTTGGAGGTGTCCTAGCAAGTACTATAGTCACCTTCTTGAAAGTTGTAAACCTGTGGAATTCATTTTTTTTTTGTCATACTCAAAATTTCCCTTATTTAGTTTTTAGTTTAATGCCATTTTTTTTTTTTTTTTTACCTTGCCTTAAGACCTTTCCCAGAATTTCACCATGTTCACTTTCATCTCCCACATTGGCTGTAAAGTTATTCTGACAAATAGGGATACAGGCCTTGTATCACTAATGTTGCCAGTCTATGTAACTAACAGATGAGATTGACTCCCACTGCTGTCAAAGAATATGTCAGGTGTATACAGAGCCCGAATTTGAAATAGTGCCAATAATTACGTTTGAGAGAGGGTGACTGCCCATTAATCCCTACAGCAAATGAGCACTGCTTCCTTCAGTTATGTCCAAAACCTTACACACCCAAAGAACTTTTGGTAAAATGCCTCTTGACAGAATCAGACAGATGTCAGACACCTTGCAAAAGTAAACAAAAAGTAGTACTATGTTCTGAAATCCTTTAATCAACATCACAGGAATGTAGCAAAAAAAATCCAATTTCTGCACTCACAGCTGCATACTGTTGTCTCAATCCACATCATATCTTAAAATGTTAACAATTCATCATATGTTGCTTCTTTCATCCTTAATAAATGAATGCATCATTTCAGCTGATCTCCCCATTCATACTCGCTTGTGTGCACGCACACACACACAAACACACACACGCACACAAACATTTTTTCACCAGTATACACTTATCTCTGTACAAAATCCACTGCAATCAAAAGTTTAGACAGTATAAAGGTCTTCCAGACTCATTTGGTGCCTGGCTACACCACTAAATGCACAACCCTGGTATATTAACATAGATGCATCTTTGTGTGATACTGTCATCATCATCTCCTTTCGGCTTTTCCTGGTTAGGGGTCGCCACAGCAGAACAACAATCTGCGGAACGATTGGCAGTGGAGTTTTACGGTGCCGAGTTGCAAGCCCGGCACCCAACCTTCCACAGAAGGAACAGACATGCACACACTTACACCTAGGGCCAATTCAGAGTGTCCATCCAGTCTTTGGGATGTGGGAGGAAACTGGAGCACCCGGAGGAAACCCACGTGACCGGAGCACCTCTTGCTGTGAGGTGGCAACACTAACTGCTGCACCACCTTGGCCGCCCTCTGTAATAAAATACTTCTGGTTTTGGTTATACAGCACAGAGTTACAATATAAGTGACAGGCATTATGGGCGTGTTTCATTGACACTGCCAGAGGTAGTGTAGGTGTGTTTAGCTGGGCTATGGATGGGGTTTGGTACCGTGCATCTTGGGGGGTGTAGTACACTACACTATAACCTCAGTTTAATCTGTGTTGTGTGTATTGTGGACCATAGTTGTGTAGCAGATGCTGCCTCTTTACCAGTGTTACAGAATGCTGCACCAGTCTCTGCCTTGGCTGGAGATCTGCTGCTGCTGCATATTCCTCCTCTGACTCTCCTTCCTGCCCGTCTACTGCTGTCTTGACTTACATGGCATATCGAGGTTTAACTTCTGCTTTATTTGTTTACACAGTATCGTGTTCTTGAGTGTGTCACTTCAAACAAATACCTTGCTGCATATCTCCAGACTGTGTTACATTGATTACATTGCCCCACACGATGTGCCAAAACACCAGAAGCATTCCTTCAGTAGTCCAGGTATCCATTCCATTGTTTACGAAAGTGCTAGAGAAGTGATTTTATTAAACTCTTGTTTAACTTTGTCAAGTGATTTTTTCGGAATTGGCCTTCATTTTACATCCATGCCACTATACTTTGCATTTCCGCATAGAATTTATTATTGGATATTTTGTGCATGTCTGAGGGTTGAGTACCAGGGTCATCAGATGTATGTTATGTGTCAGCTGCTGTCTCCATTCATGAAGCATATGTGCTTTAGACTGTGTTATCTGGCATGTTTGTGCAGCTGCCAACCAAATGACCTTATGGGAAGTCCCTTCACAGCAACTGCTGATATGTGCCATATATGTGAATCATATGGAGTATTGTCAGACAAATTATAAATACTGGAACTCGTTTGACAGCTAGTCCTGAGGCTTCAGAGGATTAAATAAAGCTTTTCAGATCTAGTAACCTTTTGTCTCTAGTAATTTTGAATATATTTTAGTTGTTTTTTTTAATTGTAAATAATGTCATGGCCTGTACAGGTCACTGAGCAGCGCAGAAAGTGTAAGCCCTTCCTGCTAATGTATCACTTGCCCCCAGCTCCAGTGTGGCCTTGATAGCAGCACAGATACAACCTTTGGCTGTCAGAACCTTCCAGGAAATTAACTATCTCATAGAAGGCCTGCATGGTGATGTTCTTCATGTTTCACTGTTGCAGTCATCACATTTGGGTTATCTGCCTGCAGGTAGCTGTCAGCTGGCCTGAATACCAAAGTCTTGGGATTTCTGCGTCAGATGCTGTCACTTCTTCCATGATGTCAGGTCGTCAGTCGTATAAAACATGCAACCGATGCCATTACATCAGTCTTTCTTGTCATGCGGTGCCCAAAGCAGAAGCAGTTCGCAAGTGCCGGTTGGCCGACTCCTGAAATATTCATTTTTCAAGTTTCAGACCTGAAGTCTTCTAAAAGATAAGTACCCCATTGGGGATCCTTTTTTCTTGCTCTAACAGATGTCAGAAAAAATTAATAATTGTCTTGCCTGTGGAAAGCAAATATCTCACAGAGATTTTCATTCTTACTCATCACCTGTTTAGGCCCAGACCACGATGTCCCTCGCTGTCAGTTTTGTGCCTTATTCAACACCCGAACTATTCTTCGTTGGGCTATTTTTGTAGCTAAATTCTTTCGCTCTCGATCTTTGTACTCCGAACTGTCTTCAGTAAGCCATCCGTCTACCGATCTTCTGAAAAAACGAAAGGATAAAGACAGAGACAGACCGCATAGGTCCAAGGCTGCCGATGACGCTACCGTTAAGCTAGTTGCCAGTCCGCCGGTACTCAGTGAGGCACTTTCGCAGCCCCTGATACCCACTTCTACAGATTCACAGGCCTCTACTGAGACCCATTCAGAGTCCAGTATGCTGCGAGATGCTTCTTTGATTATGGAACCTGCGGATGTCTCTACCTTGGATGGGTCCGGAGCCGCTGTGCAGTCACCGGCTTCTGAGGGTGTTTTCAGGCCTTCCGATCTTCATATTAAACCAACGACTTCCTTTCAAACCAAAAATACCAAATTTCTCAGGCCTAAAGTTCACAGTACACCTAGGAAACTGACGACCAAAGCACATTCTAAGGCCCACATGCCACAAAAACAAATGATTAGAATGGCTGAGGACCTCGTTACTTTAATTAGGGGAAGTCAGCCTTCCCCCTCAAAAAGACCCAGAACTGATTTTCCTTCTGATTCTTCTGATCAGGAATCTGATTACTCTGATCCATCTGATTTCCAAGATATACCCTTATCTACTACCTATGAGGATTCTAATGCAGAGGATTCCATTCCCTCTGCTTCCCCTCCAGAGGATTTTTCCTTTGGTGAAACCCTGCACACCCTTAGAGAACATTTCTGCTGGGAGAGCCAGGACTGCTCCCAGTCCAAAAAGAGAACCAGGGAATTTTTAAGCTTGCCTTAGCACAGGCCTCTAGCTATCCCTCCTGTTCTGGCAATTGTAGATGATGTCTTCTTGGAATCCAGCCTTACCCCTGATACTTTGCTTCCAGCTTCCTGGAAAACTGACAGGTACTGTAGCGTGCCTGACTCTCACAAATTCCTTTTTAGGAATCCTACTGCGGATCCAGAAACCATTTCCCAGGGACCTAAAGGCATTAAGGCTACAACTGCCAAAAATCCTACCCCTTCAGATAGGGATTCCAGGGCATTAGACAGATGGGGAAAAAAGGTATACACCTCTGCTACACTTGCCATTAGGGCTTTAAATTGCCAGTTTTATATGTTAAAGTATCAGCAGAATATTATGGATCTAATTAAACAAAAGATGTTGTTTCCTGATTGTGCAGAACACAAAGATTTACAAGAGTTAATGCATTCTGCTAACCAAGTTGGAAACATACTTTGCAATGTGGGTTTGATGCTTTAGAAGCATCTTGCAGGGCTGCTGTCACTGGGTCTGTTCTGAGAAGACATGCTTAGCTTAAGGAATAAAACTTGCCAGATCATGTCAAAGCCAAATTGCTGTATGCACCATTAAATCAAGAGTGTCTATTTGGTAATAAAGCAAAAGAAGTCCTCAAAAGAATGGAGGAGAAAGCTAAATCTATGCAAACTGTTAAGGATTTCTTACAAGTATAGCCACCTAGATTCAGTAGGCATTGGCCTTCCAAAAAACTGGTCTTTTTCAGTCCCTTCCAGGCCTTCTCAGTCCAAACACAGAGGCAGCAGACCACCAATACTTCAGTCTCAAGTTATACACAGATCTAAGCAATGGAGTGATCCCATGTCCAAAACAGGGAGTAGTAAGCCTCCATCCTTTGATAAAATTGCACAATGACTTATTCTTAACTCTACCAAGCCTTGCCCAAGTACTTGCACCTCTAGGAGGAAAACTTGCACTGCATGCCAAAAATTGGCAATACGTTACCCAAGACAAAGGGGTCTTCAACATTGTTTCCCAGGGATACAGATTCCAATTCCACTCACTCCCATCCGTAAGTAGATGGCCAGACCTACCACCAAACCAGTGGGTAGAGGCCCAAAAGCAAGTACTTTCTCTTCTCAGTATCAAGGCTATTAAACCTGTCCCAGCAGAATAAAGGGGACAAGGTTTTTACTCCAGACTGTTTCTGGTCCCCAGAAAAGAAAACTCTTGGCGTCCTATCCTGGATCTGCCTATTCTCAACACCTTTTTGGTGGTTCCAAATTCATAATGTTCACTCTCCAATAGCTGCTTCCTATGCTAGCCAAGGACTCCTGGCTGGTAACCCTAGATTTTAAAGAATCTTATCTGCACATTCCCATAAGGGAATCTTGCAGAAAATACCTACGCTTCAGAGCAGGCTCTATGCACTATCAGTTCTCTGCACTTCCCTTTGACTTATCTACTGCACCCAGGGTATTCACAAAGTGCCTAGCTCCAGCCATTGCATATTACAGGCAGAGAGGAATTCAAATTTACCCAAACTTGGACAATTGCCTGATTCAGGCGGACAGTCAGGAATTGCTACTTTAGCACCTGGCATTTGTAAAGAGACTTCTCACTTCACTGGGGTACACCATCAATGAAAATAAATCACAACTGGTACCCAGCCAACAGATTGTATTCCTGGGAGCAAGCTTGAACACAACTTCCCAGATGGTGTTCCTCACTCCAGAGAAACAAATTTACTTGACAAACTATTTCAATCTACTGGCCACCAAAACCCGGCTATCTGCAAGAAAAATACTGTAAACCCTAGGGTTCATGGCCTCTTACATTCTACTAATTCTATCTGCAAGACTGCATATGAAGAAACTTCAATGGTACCTAAAAAGTCTCTGGTGTCAACATTCTCAGGACCTGGAAACAATGATTCCTATCATTCCTTGTCTAAGGACAGAGTTCCTTTGGTGGGCAGAGGCCTGCAACCACAACAAGGGACTCCTTTTCATTCTGTCCCCTGCCGCCCAAACCCTAACAACAGACGCATCAGGCTATGTATTGGGGGCTCACATGGCAGGCCAGTGCATTCAGGGCAAATGGAACCCAAAGCAAATGCACCTGTGTATCAATCAAAAAGAAATGTTAGCTGTGCAGAATGCTCTGACAGCTTTCAAGGGCCTTATTCTTCCAGGACAACTATTGGTAAAAACAGACAACACCACAGTTATGTGGTACATAAACAAGCAGGGGGGAACCCATTCCTACCCACTCTGAAGACTAGCCATGGCTCTGTGGAACACAGCCTTGAGCAACCAAGTGCACTTACAAGCTCAATTCCTGCCGGGCAAACTAAATTCACTGGCAGATGACTTAAGCAGAAATCTCATGGATCCACATGAGTGGAAACTGGAACCCAAAATATTCAAGCATTTGAGGAACGGGTGGGGGTCACCAGAGGTGGACCTTTTTGCTTCCACTCAGAACTATTGATTGAGCAAATATTGCACCAGAACTCCCCACAGCCAAGCTTGGAAAGAGGATGCCCTGTCCTTCACCTGGGAAAGCCTCTCAGTCTATGCCTTTCCCCCTCTGCCACTCCTCTCGAAGATTCTACTAAAAATCAAACAGGACAAGCCAAGGGCAATCCTGATTGCGCCAGACTGGCCACGCCAGCACTGGTACCCTCTTTTGCGTAGGATGACAGTGCTACAACCATGGCACCTGCTTCAGACTCCTTCCCTGCTGTCCCAGCAGGCAGGCCAGATTCTGCACCCTCAGCTACAGACCCTGAACCTTGCAGCCTGGCTAATCCCCTGAATTCAACACCAGCAGACCTCAGTAAGCAGGTGCTGGATGTCATTCTTGAGGCAAGGAGGCCTACTACTAGAAAATCCTATTCAGAAAAATGGAAAAGATACTGTTCCTGGAGCCAGTCTCAGGGAATGGGCACAACTGTGCCCAGCTTACTTTATATACTAGATTATATCCCTAACATGTCCCTTATAAGTCTCTGGAAGGACCCCTGCAGATAAGATGGTTAATGCTACACAATCTTTTGTGTTCGTTGGATTGGGCATGCTGCCCATGCCACTTGATTCCTCTTGTTGGTGGTATAGTGTAACCTTGTCTCTTAAGTGCAATGATTACAGTGAGCAATATTGCAAACAGTGGCTGTAACATCATCTTCCAGTTCATTCTGCTGCTGTTCCTAGCATGGCTCCTGTCATATAAACCATGAATCTTAGTGTTCAGAATGGGAAAGTGCAGATGTGCAGTGACACGTTTTCATATGTCACTGAACTGATCCTCCAGTTTGGATTCTTTCATTACATATTCTATGTGGCTCATCTGTAGAGTCATTGTCACTGAAATGTCATTATACAGTCATTTAGCATGCACTGCATACCGTACTGTTTCAACCATTGCACAGATGCACTTCTGGGTCTTAGAAATGCCCACACACTGTGCATGGCCACAGTCTTCGCTATTTTAGTGCTGCTCACTTAACTACACATCTATAAATCACCTTCTAATTTGGATGAATTTTCTGGCCACATTGTTATTTCAGAATATTTTGGAAATAAAGTGCAGGAGTCCTGTTATTTTGGCAGAGGGGACAATTAAGGCATTGCTGCTTTGTTTTCTATCAAGTTTTCACTGGACATCAGTTCTCTTTTTGCGGGAGGAGTCCATATTGATTTTGCAACATTTGTATTATAGACACCTGGGTAGCAGTGTGGGAGTTGACTGCTGCACTGTGGGGCCAAGCAGTGCACACTAGGCTGTGTCTATGGAGATGATCATTAACCATATGGGCTGCATACTGTGCCTCCTGTGATAATTTATCAACAACATAAAAACAGGAAAGCTACATTAATTTTTATCTGTTGCAGGTTTCACATTTGGTGACAAGTATTTTACTGTAGTCTAGAAGCCTGAACATCAGTAGTAAAGAAATATGAATGTAGAAGTAGTCATCAGTGGTAACGTGAAATGAATGTGGTAAGGAAAATTAGTGATTATCATTTACTGAAACTTGTTTACTATTGGTTTCTGTCGGATTGCCATCTCTTAATGAGTAATCTGCAGAACCTTTTTGCCACTCACACACACACACACACACACACACACACACACACACACACACACACACACACACACACACACACACCTCTGTGGGTATTCTAGCATATCCAGAGGTGATTACATTTATTGCAACAGTTTTCCATTTGTGAGTAAATATGTCATTTTGCTAGTTTGCAAATTTAACAGTAGTGTTACGGAATTATAATTTAGTACATTATTTAGTAAATTAACATTATTTATTTTTATCTCAATTTTGTAAGGAATTCCTTCTCTTATCAACTTAATATGGCACTTAAAAATTTTTGTTAGGATAGCAATGCATTTCCAGATTTTTATTCTGTGATATTATGTAAGGGAAATTTTGTTTGAAATCAGATAAGACACAAATACATATTTTCCCCATCTTTCAGAAATACCTTATATTGTTTGCACTATGCAAGGACACATACTCCCAGGTTATCTATGGAAGTGGTGTGATTTGCATTGGGTTCAATTAATTACAAAATTATGTCCATTTAAATAGTTTCACTATGAAACTGTTTCTTGGAATCTGAATCCAGAAGTTAGCTCCATCTGTTATTTTGGAGGCTGCATAATTTTGTGATTGTCAGATAGATAAGGGGCAAAATTCACAATGATACCCTATTGGAGAACAGTTGTTCTCCAAAAATGTGTTAATGTACAGATATCACCTGGTAAAAAACAAGTCATACTTCACATCGGCATATTAAGTTGCCATGAAACATGGACTGGAAAAAGGCATATGACTGTACTCTGTTTTACCTTCGATAAGTGCACCTTTGCTATTTAGCATGCATAAAGTAATAATAAAAAGGTAAAAAAAAAAGAACGTAGCTAGCAAAAGTAACTGCAGCAGCAGATACAGGATTGCATTTTTACTCCCCCCCCCCCACTAAGTATGATTTAAAATGTGTGTGGTGAAAATGAGAAATGAAAAAGTAATGCAGTTACTTATGTGTGTATGAGAGAGGGAGAGAAAGATACAGAAAGAGGGTGAGTAAGAGAGGGACAAAGTGCATTAAGTACTTGTCAATTTCTTTGCTCAGGAATTCTGGAGAAAGTCAACGATAATGAATAAGAAAAACCTAAACACAGGAACAATTTTTAAATATGACCTTAATTCACTTTAAAATAAAATAGAGGAAGAAGCTTTCCATCAACAAGCATCAGGCATTGTCTGAACAGTAAGAAGTATAAAACTCTAATGTCTGGCATTATTGATAACTGTAATCTTCAGTGATTTACCAAAAAGTGTTTTTGGGGATTAAAGCAAAAATGTGAGGCACAGCCAGGGTAAGTCTACAAAATAACAGTCTGTTGAGAGGCATGAGGGTTGCAATACCTTGTAGATTATGATTTTTTTTTTCATTTATTTTTTCACAATGAGACAGCTGAGGTGTATCCAAGGTGTGTGTGTGTGCACGTGCGCGCATGCACGCACACACGCATGTGTGTTTATATATATGTGTATTTAGGTTTACCATCAAATGCTCGACAGCCACCTCCTCGACCATGGTAAGAGCGACTGTCAGAATGTTGACGTTCATTTGTACATCTGTTTAAAAGGACGTACATGGGTAGGGAGTTTCAGCATGTATTTCAATGGGAGATTTCCACCTTAAGAGCTGTGTTGATCATACAACCTACTTCATATTCATGAGTCGACGTTATTTGTCGCGGAAATCACCGTTCGTGGACGTGATTTTTGTCCTTTTGATAGTAAACCATATATTTATGTGTGTGTGTGTGTGTGTTTATATATTTATGGGTCTACTTTAAAACATTGAATTGTCATAACATTGAAAACTCAAAACACTGAGACCATGGCATTGGAAACCCAAAACAATGAAAATTCAGAACACTGAAAGTGTGCATCATAATGTAGAAGAAAGGGTTGTTATTTACATGTGCATTGTGGTTTTATGATGCAAAATTTCAGTGTTCTGAGTTTTCATTGTTTTGGATTTTCGATGTTATGGTCTTACTGTTTTGAGTTTCAATGTTATCACAATTCAGTGTTTTGAAGTAGACCCATATTTATATATATATATATA
This sequence comes from Protopterus annectens, assembly GCF_019279795.1. Classification (NCBI taxonomy): domain Eukaryota; kingdom Metazoa; phylum Chordata; order Ceratodontiformes; family Protopteridae; genus Protopterus; species Protopterus annectens. Next base: position 417,117,115 of record NC_056741.1, read on the forward strand.
TATATATATATATATATATATATATATATATATATAGATGTGTGCATGTGCGCGCGTATAAATCTGTTCTTTGTCCCTGCATACATTTTCTGTGTGCTCTGTGTATGTCTGTCACTGTGTGTGTGTGTGTGTGTGTGTGTGTGTGTGTGTGTGTGTGTGTTGTGTGTAGGCAGTAAATACTTAACATAACTTTTATTTTGGATGTAAAATACTTTTTCCAAAAACAATTACATCTGCTACAGCAACTTTGAAACATTTGGTGGAGGAATTATTTTTCATCAAAAATATACCAAAAATATGAAATTCTAATAAAAAACAAATATGAAACAATTTAACTGATGGCCCATTATATATGCTCAATAAGGCCCTTCAATGTGGGTGTTATAGGTGAAATGATGGATCTTCCAGGGAATGGAGAGGATGTCTACCTGTTGCATCGGGCCTCACAAAACCTCCTGGAGTGGTAAGCTATTTCCCCAGTAACACCCTCCTTGTCAGATATTATTACTTGCTTAGAAGCCTGGAGGCCAGTGGTTTAAATTCATATGAAACCAGGTGCTTATTGCATGTTACTGAATAAGTCATTTTGTTTCAACAGAAGTAAGTCTACTAGCCTGCTGAGAACAAAGTAGTAGGCCCTTATATAAAAACAAAATATAATGTCAGAGCTCAGCTCTCCCAGAGAAGTAAATTACACAACAAAAACTGTAATTCTGCTAGCTCTGTGGTGTAGAGGCACAGGTCCCTGACAGTGACCCAGACAGCCAGGGCTTGATTAGCAACCTGGGCACTGAAGGTTTTTACAGGGGAGAGGAATGATGAGGTAGAGCCTGCTTTCCTTTCCTTTGATGTGGGGGTTCAATGTGCATGTCCTGGGATGTGCAATCTGCCTACAATCT
>NC_056741.1:417120513-417128013 GCF_019279795.1 Protopterus annectens
ACAGTGGGGGTGGTAAGGAACAAGCTGGGTGGTCACACTGTGTTGCTGTTCATAGAATACATAGCACTCTTTGCTGCAAGATGGAAACCTGCATTTTCACATTCAAAGGAAGTTACAGTAGTACCTTTCAAATGTTTTTGCTCTGTGCTATTATGCTAAACATAACCTTTGTGTTCATGCCTCCTCAGATTGCACTGGACGTTCATCACGTTGCCAGTCTGCTGTTATACTACCATTGCCTTTCCTTCTAGTATACACCATGACTCTAGTATTTGTGGACTGTGTACAGTTGCTGCTGACCTTCATTTACATGCCTAATTTATACCTGGACTGCGAGATGTGCACAATAGTGCTTAAGGCTATTCACTGTGCTGCTGCCATGTGTGTGAATGGATATGGTGTGGTGTTTCTGCTGTGTAACAGCTATGCACATTTGCATACATTGTTTATGAATAGCAACCGGCAATTGCATTTGGATGTAATCAATTTAGTACAAAAGGCAAAAATAAATAACGAAACAGAAAATAATGTAATGTAGGACTTAGTGTGCTTACTGGTATACTTGGCTTCTGAAAAACATAACCGTAAAACTAACTCATATGTTGGCACTTTTCAGTTGTAGAAAAAGGTAAAGTTGCATTTTCTTCATATATACCAAACAAAAAAAGCACCAATGCACCAGTTGTACTGTTTTGTCTTGAGGCAAAAGAGATATACTGGCCTGAGGTCATGCAGATATTTAGATATTTTAAGGTTTCCTTACATTTACATGGCTTGAAAGTTGTTTCATCACACCTAATTTGCTATCAGCATCTCACCAGTCAGTGAAATCTTTAGGCAAATGGTAATTCAAGCCCATTGTTTCTGGGAAGTACTTTTGGTAATTTTCAATTGCTTGGAGCATGCTACTACTACAACTCTCTTGCACCCTTTGGTCTTTTAAAGAACATCTGTTGTTGAATTATTCAACAATTCACTTTCATGTTATTTGTGGAGCTGTTTCAGTTTGCTGCTCATCCTGTATCAGCCTCAATACTCATAATAGTTATCTTTTATTTCATCATTTTAGCCTCAGTTAAAACTTTTTTCTTTCCGTTAATTTGTTGCTTATTTAATTAAAACAATTTGCTGGACTGTTAGTTTAGGTTGTGTAATTGAGGTACTACTTGATGATTCACAGAGTACCTTGTTTCCAGCACTTTGGCCATTTGATGTGGAATTTTCCCTTCATAAAGCCTAGGCTGAATATTTGATCCCTAAGGACAAGGAGCATGTCCTTGTACTGCTAACAAGGTACCATAAGTGAACATTAGCTACTCCACTTTTCTTTGTGTCAAACCAGAAGACATTGGATTTCATTGAAGCTCTCTGATACTGGTATACTGTTTTTGTTAAAAAAATTGGCAGGATGAGTTTACTGGTGTAGAAACAGTGCTTCTTTCTTTGTTACCACATGCGCAGGTTTGGCTTCACATTGTGGATGTCAAGGATGAGATGATGAGATCCTGAGGTAGTATTAAAAAACAAAAATTAAAACCCAGGAATAAAACCTGATGAAACATTTCTAATTGTTTTTGAAGTACATTATATAGCTAATTTATAAAATGCTCAAGAACTATCTATATATTTGAATAAACTAACAGATTAAATATTTCGATGATTTTACTTGGAAATACATATGAGGGATGCAATGGACATCGTAGCTCAGGGGCCTGACAGTAAATTATTTGTTTCCCTTGTTCTTGGGGAGTAATTAGGCTGTTGCACTTCATATATGACCTCTTATGGTGGCTGGAGATAATGCCTTTGTGTGTTGCGTGGAGAGTGGGAACTGAATATGAGAAGGATATATTACAGTGAATTAAGATGTGTGGTGCTGCAGTAGCATTGTTGCCTCACAGTAAGACGCTGTCCGGTTCGACTCTCAGCTACAGCATCTTCTGCGTGGAGACATGCGTGAATGGGCGTACCTTCGTTGAAGGTTGTGCATCAGGGCTGGCAACTCTGCATGTAAAAATCAACTGCCAATCATTAGCGGACCGGAGTTCCGCTGTGGCGACCCCTAACCGGGAAAAGCCGAAAGACACAACAACACAAGAAAATGCATGTGTGTGTGTGTGTGTGTGTGTGTGTGTGTGTGTGTGTGTGTGTGTGTGTGTGTGTGGTACCACTGCATGTATTTAAAGAAAGCTTCAAGTTCTAGATGGAAGGAAAAAGAAGTGAAAATGTACAAACCTGAAATGCTGAAAAGACTGATGCTGTTGAAACTGATTGTGAATCACCTGCCTTATCAAGGTTACTGTTTTAACTTTTTCAGCAGGATATTTCAACATATCACAGTAGGATAGATAGTCTATAACCTGTGTGTTTTTATAGAAAATGTTAAGATTATTTAAGCAGTTAACAGCTTGGAGTCTTATCAGATTATGTTTCTGAGGACTTCTTATATTGGAAATCTTGTCAGTGAGTAGGGAAAAAAGAGAAAAGCATGTGAAGAGCTATCACAAGAAATAATGAATGGCCAAAATAATTACATGGGAGTAGTACCAGGTAGAAATGTAAAGAGAATCCTTTGCAGAATACTGACAAAAAAAGCAAAAATCCTAAGCTAAACCTCCTACCCCATAGAGCGCAGAATGCCAAACACAATGCCAACAGCTGTCAGCTTCTCAACAGCATAGCCAAGGGAGCAAAAGAATCACAGAGTAATCATGTTTAGATCATGCACTGAAAATGGTACAGATACCATGTTTAAATTACTTATGCAGAGGACCTTAGGCCATTTACCCCTCTACCTCCCCCATTGATATATTCTAAGTCCAATGTCACACCATCTCTGGTAAAAAGAAATAACTGGTTCTTTAGGAAAAGAGTCTCTGTAGTTTAGTTTGGTACAAAAATTACAGCTGTTTTGTGTCATTTTAATAGGTGCATAAATTCTTGTTTAGGAAAGGCAGGGGTCTCTAAACAGTAAAATACCTAATGCAGATACCTTTTAGAAGGGTTGAACATGTAGAACCTGTTAATTATTTTGATGTTACCAAAATCTGACTGGGTGATTGATCTGAGAGAATGGAGCTACACTATGTAGTCAATAGTTTTCCTGATTCTGCAAAGTTCAAATGCGGCTAAATGTATTAGCTAACAGAACTTCTATAGCTCTTGCATAATTTGAAAACACAACTAAACCATCTGAAAAGTCATTCAGAGTAATTACACAGACTTTGCAGAAACATTTGGACTTAATACCATTGACAATTTCAGTGTTTGCAGGTATCTAAAGAGAAATAAACTGAGGTATGAAAGCATTTTCGAATATATGACATAGCTGTGTAGGTTACATTAGAACTGCATGCTCAGAGAAAAACTGACAGATGTGCTGAAAGACATACATGCTTATGGAGCATGTGAAAACATGCAAATCAGATCACTGTCTAGGGATGCTTTAACACTTGAGCAAACATTAAACATAACTGTGTTGATGAAATAGTGGCCAAAGACACCCCAGAATTACAAAAAAATGCACCTGGGCATGCTGTTAACAAACCGTCTTTTAACATATGCATGTTTCCTAGGAGAGGGAAGTATGTAGGCCACCAGGTAAAGCTGACACGTTTGTTTGAAAAAAGGTTATATAGTTTGCCATAAAATTGCCTTATTGAAAAAAAATTGCAATGGGAGTACAAGCACTGAATAGGAATGTTACATCCCATACGATCTTTTGCATATTTTCAAATTTTGAATACTAACATAAAACACTAAAACAGATGCAGAGGTAGCATTGTTAAACAGCTGGAGCCTAAACTGCAAAGTAGGTAACTTTGAGAATTTGCTTGGCTGGCTTCTATATTTGTACAGTCCTTTAATCTGATTTAAACAAATGTCATAGATTCTGCAAATAATAGGGTTTTCTGGTTTCCATTGTTGCACATCCAAGGACATGGATAGAGATCTATCCATCATGGGAACCATAATAAAGTTTGCAGTATGTGCAACTACGGCTTTTTCCTGGATAACAATGACTGCATTTTGTAGGTCAGTATGATATCCTAGTTGTTACAACAGATGTGCATGATAAACTTCAGTTTAAACTTCTTGGCATAAAAAGTTGAGATAACACACCTGCTATGAAAGGTTTATATTACCCCCAAAATTGACCGGATAATGTAGTGCTCCAGTAGTTGCAGTGTCCAACTTCTAATTGATTTTATTAACAAAGGTCAACCTGGAGCAAGTAGTTAAGCTGTGAAAGGGGATTGACAGCCCAGGTATAGTGCTAACAAACCGTAGGCCTTCATGTTCCCACCCAATAACCTAATGTCATCTCCTCCCTCATTGACTCTGACCATGATGCTTTTGTTGTAAAATAAGAATGTAGCTCAGTGTTTTAAAGAAAAATCCACATGTATGTAGTTTTTCAAATTGGAGTTAAACTAGAATAAATTAGAATAATTAAATTCTAAGTGAAGCAAACAAGGATGTATTCTTCGATCCCTGATATGACCTCATGGTATACTGTAGGTACTTTCTCCCAGGTGATTTGTGGTTGTTTTCTTAGCGTATCCTTACACAAATATGCAAATGCATGTGGTGGCAATACAGAATAATGAACCAATAACCAGAGTACAGTCAGGGAACTGAAAATTCACTAGTAACCAACAAAATCAATTCCATGAACGGACTCAAAACATTTATTAATTGCAGTAGTTAAGTGCTTTCATCCAACATCTTCTAGGACTTCATCAGCGCATTACACAGCAAAAACGTGTGTGCCTGTTATTAACAATAATTGGGATGTTATTAACAATAATTGTGCTCCTCTGCTGTCTAATGGCATTACATACAGACATACCAGCTACAGGTGTCGTTTGCTTTCTGAATGATCCAGCTTCGTGGATGGCAGTGTATTGCTCAGGTCAGGGTTATGCGTTGGCTAGCAGAGCCTATCATCTGAATAGTACTGCTGTATTATCTGAATACTACTGCTATATGGTCTGACACTTCTGGGGGATTTCTGGGGATGAAATGCTGAATTTTGAAATACGCAACAACACTTGTTACTGATATTCATGTCCTCTGCAAATGCTACAGTGTATCATTGTTGTCTTTGGTGCATAGTAACATATCTACTGGGTGAACCTGAAAACTTTCTTGGCACAAAATATGTTGTAGCCCTATGCCAACACACTAGTCCTGCATAGTGGGTGCATCATGTTTCTAAACCTTCCGAAGTAAGGTTTTTTACCCCAGTAATTCTCAGGATTGGCATTGTTACATTTCCAGCCTGTTCCTGTTTACTGAACATGGGCTGGATGCCAGCACCAGCACCACTGGCATCTGTAAACCTGCACTGTGCTGTCATCATGCAGGCACCACCAGCACTCTGTGGTTCCTGGAGCTAGTCTACTGCTCTCCACCAGGAACGCTGTTATGGATACTTAGCCCACTGCCATCTTCCTACGTAGGGGAGGTAGTCACTGGTCACTAAGTCCTGCTTCTTCCTGCTGGCCACTTCACTTTTTTTTCCTGAAGGTAACTGCTCAGCTGGATTAAGCAGGTTCCTTTATGGCAGCAGGTAAGTGTAGAGTTAGCTTTAGTATTTTCCTCTGAGGCAGCATGGCTTCCTTGAAACCCCAACTCTCCGCAATGCTACAGTCACTTTAAGCAGCACTCTACAGATTTTTAACCATTCAGGGTAGAGGTTGCCATTGTTTTCTATGCCACCAGTGTCAGGCCTTCCTCCATAGGTAAGTGAGCCTGGAAACTATCTTTGTTACTCCTGTATGCCCATCTGAATGGATCTGGCCTGCTGCCTTTATGTGCTGGTATTGCATGTATCAATGAGGCATTCCCACCCCATTCCTAGGGCTGCAGCTGTTCCTGAACCTTCCCATTGTGTCCACTAAGTCCACATCCCAGCCAGAGCTACAGAGAGAGTCCTACTTCCACCAGGATGTCATTCCTTTCTCTCCCCCCCTGGAGAAGGGTGAGCAGACAGAGCCTTGTTACTCTTCTCCCCTGCAAGGACAGCCAAGACAGGTGCCTGACCTGCTAGTTGAATGCTCTTCACCTAGGTCATAGTCAGGGCCTTATTGCCTTTATCCCTTTACACCAGTGAAGCAGGCTAACTCCTCTGATGATAGCTTTTACTTGAAAATTGGTCACCTATGCTTTAGCTGCAATTTGGCACAGGCAAATATTGTTTTATGGCCTGCATACTTAATGGCTCTGGGAATTTTATTGTATATGGGCCAGTAAAAAATTGTTTTATAAATTCAAAGTTAGTTTGCATGTTGAGTCAGCAATATACATCATGTTAGTGGAACATTAATAGTAAAATTATAATATAGTTATATAAAAATAAAATAATTATGCTTGTGATCCTATTAAAATCTTGAGAGAAGCTAGTAAACTTTTTTTGAAACTCTAACATAATGGCCTAAAGGTCCTTTTGGTTGCTATGTCAAATAGACAAAGCACATTTTTGTGTTTCACTGCCTGTACAGTCTAGGTCATCACTGCAGTCCCCAGGCTATCAGAAATTCTTGCAGACCTAAAATAATACTCTTCATCCTTTGTCTCTGCACTTTATCTGCTTGAAAACTTAAATTAATATGATTCATGTAAAAGTGGTACATGCTGTGATTTGTGGCAGTTTTCAGGCAATAAGATATTTGTAGACTGACTGACTGAGACCTTTCTACAGGTGTACAATCAGAGATGACCAAAAACTTACAAGCCAGCTATCTCAAAAGACAAAATACTTGCCTTTGAAATAGCTGGCTGAGATCTTGTTTTCAAAATAGTTTTTCCAGCATGGCTGTTTCAGCGTGCTCTCTGAACGTTACCCGCACACCTGAGTGGACCCATGTGTCTTACACATGGCATACTGATGACGTAAAGTTTAGGCTGCCATTGCATTTTAGAAACAAAGTCACATCATGAAAAAAGTAATACTATGTGCAAAGGCAGAAACTGATCAATTGGAAATAAGTAATATTTAATGAATATACAAAAGCTGTTAAGCTGTCTGCATTAAATAGATAGAAAAACTTCCGCCCTGACTGCATATCACACAGAATGCCCATCACAGCAGAACGTTGAAATGGGTAAGAGCATCTTCTGTGACGGCTCACTTTTAGGGTGTGCAGTTTTCACATAAAATCATTATTTTATGTGAAAATAGGACGACAGCAGCCACTAGGGAACTTCTCAAAGCTGTAGAAACTGAATGTAGTTGCCGAATGCAGTTTCATCACAAGGTTTTGTCCAGAAAAGGGATGCTAATGCAAAACCTGTTCCATTAATAAATAAACATACTGCACTTAGCCCATGTGTAGCATTACCATGATATTTATTTACAAAAAAGAGGAAAAGACCCAGCCTACTAGTGCATGAAAGACCCAACTTTACATCTTCAAAGTGATGAACATGATGATGTGAAGTCAGGAAGTACTGCCCTCATAAGTCTGTGGAGAGCTAAAGTTTGTGAGCAGGAAA
>NC_056741.1:417133013-417183013 GCF_019279795.1 Protopterus annectens
TAAACTCCGTCACTATCGCACACTTACCTGACCCACACCCTAACCCTAACGTCCGTCACTATCACACTTATCTTACCCGCACCCTAACCCTAAGCCCGATACTACCGCACACTCACCTTTCCCGCACCCTAACCCTAAATCCCTCACTATCACACACTTACCTGTCCGCACCCTAACCCTAAATCCCTCACTATCGCACACTTACCGAGTCATGCTCACACGTTGCCCATGTCGGTGTTTCGGCTGTCAGGATTTCACCTTGTCGATCATCTGTGTCGTTGGTCTTCCTTGTGTCGGTCTTTTGGGTGTCGGCTTCATGGCGTGTCGGTCTAGTGTAGGGGACCTATATAGATAGAGATATATATATATATATATATATATATATATATATATATATATATATATATAGTTCCCCTTCACAAGATTGAATTACTGAAAGCTCAAAATTCACAAGCTCGAGCCCAGAATCTCGAGCTTTCAATAACTCGAAACTGGTCAGGGGAACAAAAACAAAGCAAAACATGCCCCCCTGCACCCCCCACAACCCCCTACTTAAATATACCAACTCAGAGGAAAAGGGAAATCTCCCGTTCTGCGCTATATGCATAAGTGCATAAGTGCATAACAGGAGAATTACCACTCTTCCTTTGAAGTCCGGTCACACAACTCGCACATGAAACCAGGAACGATGCAAGGGGACCTAGCTCTCTGCTTACATGTAAGTATATCTCTGTTTTTTTTTTTACTTTAAATGCTTTCCTTCACAATTTCGAGTTACTGAAAGCTCGAGATTCTGGGCTCGAGCTTGTGAGTTTCGAGCTTTCAGTAATTCGATTTTGTGAAGGGGACCCATATATATATATATATATATATATATATATATATATATATATATATATATAGAGGGGGGGCTTGCAGTGGATTACACTGTATGGTTCTGACATCAGAAAGCTGATTAAATTCCTGGACCATCATTTGTATAGTTGTTCGTTCATTTGTGCGCAGGTAGTTGTGATTCTGGTCTCATCTGTGTGTGTGTGTGCATGTGTAGAGGGGAGTTGTGTTGTATGGTTCTGACAACAGCAAGTTGAAACAAGGTCTTGAGCCATTATTTGTGTATTTGTTCATTCATTTTTTTTACAACCAGAGGTCTGAAGTGTACACGTGTATGCACGTGGCTGTGACTGTGGTCACATCTGGGGGAACACAGGCATGCTCAGAGGGAAGTTGCTATTGGTTGCACTGTATAATTCTGACAGCAGTAAGCTTCAATACGTTTTTTGACCATTATTTGTGTATTCATTCATTCATTCATTCATTTGATTGCAAGCAGAGAGCTTAGGTATTCACAGACTAGCATCAGAAGTAAAGGATAACTGCAAATCCTTTTTTAATTATGTTAGGAAAATGAAAAAATTAATAAACAATACATAGCTGCTTATGACATCATGACAGTATCGGGTGGTTACATGTATAAGAACGTGTGTGTGTGTGTGTGTGTGTGTGTGTGTGTGTGTGTGTGTGTGTGTGTGTGTATGTCTATGTCTGTGTGTATGTCTGTGTGTGTATGTGTGTGTGTGTGTGTGTTTGGGTGTGGGTGTGTGGTTATATGAGGGGATTGCAGCAGGTTGCATTGCAAGCTAAAGCACATTCCTGGAAACACCTTTATTGAATTATCACTTGTGACATGCAAATTTATATTTATATAAAAGTAATCAAAGTGTATTAAATCAACATTAACAAACATTATACATCACATATATTGCTATATATCATGTAACCTAAGCAGCATTATATAAATTATTCAATTCCTGCTCCTTTTTTTAAATGTTTTAAATATTTTTACTTCTTCTCAGTTTATTGGAGACTACTATGTTGTGAGCTTGGAATATTAAGCTTTGGACATAACTTATTTTTCTTTTCCTTCAAAGAAAAAATAATATCTTTCTGTACTTTTGCTCAGGCCATCATTGAATCAAAAGCTTGAAAAAACTCTATTATGCATCTTAGATAGGTAGAAACCTAGGACTTCTTGGGTTCTGCAAGTAATTAGACCCTTAGTTTATTTCACTTACTTCCTTCAAATTTGTTACACCACAATGATAAAATGATAACTAGTTAGGATGTGTAGAAAGGATGGATAAAAAACTAAATTGTAAGACAAAGTTTTGAAAAGACAAGAAATAATTACTAGCTGGTGTTGGGCCAGGATGGTGTAAATGGGGGGTGGGGGGGCGGGGGGGCACTGGAGGTATGCAGGGGGACCAATGTTTAACAGAGCTGTCCTACTCTGTCCTTAAACTTGGACTCCAGTTCACCTAAGGCCAACCCTGTTAATCATTCTCAGACATCTAAGGTGCATATAGTCAATTAAGCAGCTCAAATGAGTGGGTACTAAGGCAATCTAAGAATGAAAGTGACTGACCACATCTGTTGTTTGATCACAGGTAGTGGTCATTGACTTGCCTTAATGTAGCTGCACCCCATTTCAATTAACCCAACCCATTCAGTTGCTTCATGCTGACCCTCTTCCTTGTCTTAGAAGCTATCCATTTTAAAGTCTTTTGAAAAGGTTAAAAATGAACTAAAGTTCATCTTGAAGATGAAAGCTAAATAAAAATTGAAACTCACACCAGAAGTAAAAGATAACTACAAAACGCTATTTTATTACTTTAGGAAGAAACAACACATGGCTCCTTATGGCCTTAGGAAAGTTTGGGGGGTGGATTCTTTAACTAAGTGACTTATCAGTTACTGACAAGTCCTGTGAAAGGGCAAGGTGAAAGAAACCAAATTACAGATTGTTAATCTAAGATGCACTGCATTAGAAATACCTCTCAACCTCTTAGAGCAAAGAATATGGACAAAGCCTAAAATGATGGGGGGACAAATAGGAACAGATTTTAAATATTGCTCTTACAAACTTAGAAAGTTGATAGAATAATAGGTTTTGCATTGGTATGAATTTTGTGAAGGATGTGGAGTCTTGTTTGTCATTATTTAATGACTTTAATGCTCAGCTATTTGCCAGAAAGGTACAGATTTTGGGAGGAACACACCAAAAATATGAGGCAAAAATCTGGACATTTTGCGAAAATTTGTACAGTTGAGAGGTACCACTGTTTGCAACCTGTTATTCATATTTTCATAAGTGAGTGAGATACATGTTATTGAAAACCATAGTGTGAAATGTTACTCTGGGAGACAGAAAAAAATGCACTGCCACCATCTGTGTAAAATACACCGTGTTGGCGATGTTCAAAATTATTTCCTAGCAATTATGGAGCTATGCAATGTTTACATATGCACATTAGTATTTCCAAAACTGACTTGACTTACAAACTATAACATAACATCAGGGGAAACCTTCAGAAAACTAGCCTTCATATTTGCACTATAAGTTGTTCCATTTCAGAAATACTGAATGTTATCTGTATTATATTAATTACACACAGGCATAATTGTTCGTATTTCTGTAAATATTTCAGTAGTCATTCAAAAAGAAATTTCTTGCAGGATGTTAAAATCTCAAAACTCCTGAACCAAAGCAGTGTTAATGTATATCTAGACGGTATACTTTCCAAGCCATAAAAAGTTACTTATGAACCTTGGACAAAAATGTTATTCTGGGTGTGCCTATATTATCATTGATTGTAGCTTTGATGTAATGATTGTGAATACTTTGACTTCAGTTATGATAAAGAAGACTTGTTACTAAGCACATTCTACACTTTTTTACATCATAGCTCGAGAATTAGGGAAAAAGACAAAACTTAATAGGGGCAAAGGTCCAAATTAGGAAGAGATAATAAGTAGTTAGGAACATTCTGCACAATCAGGGGAAATCAGTAGCTGTGCACTGTGACATTGCTGTCTGCACCTTCCTTCCACAGCTGTAGAGTAGAACGAGTTAAATTGTTAATGGAGTCACACTTCAGTCTTTACACAAGACTTGACTTTAGTTGTAAACAAGCAAACCTAAGAGATACAATTAAAGACTAAGGCACACATTTGGTGTAGCACTACAGACTGCACACACTAAGGGCTTTGAATGGAACCATTACATTATCCAGTTTTTGCTCTTTTGGTAGTAGGTTAGCTAGGCTAGCTTGTTAACAATGACAACAACAACAAAAAAAAATTTAAATTTGCTTACTTTTTTGTTTATAATTCCATCCACTCATCAGTCTCAACTCCTGATATCTACTCAAACTCCCAACTCTCTGGGGATGAGGAAACTGAAAAAAAAAGCAAACACTCACTTGCCTGTTATTGTCTGCAGTAAGAATGGTATTGTAGTATGCCAAGCAGGTCAAGGGGGAATATGGGGACAAGTGAATGTAATAGGGACAGAATGCAATAGGGCAAAGAGTATGCAGAGGTTACAAAGGAAAAATACTAAAAAAATCCATATTGAATTAAAAAAAATGGAAAATGGCTGCTACTCACTGAATGTGCCCCTCCCACCCACCAGCCAGGAAAAAGCCAAATGATAAAAGAAAGCACGTGCACAAATGTATTTGTTTGGGGTGGGTGTAGATTCACATACGTGACAGGTCTGAGAGTTCAAACAGATGGTACTGTTGTATTTGGGATAGAAGAATAATGGGTAGGACTTTTTTGTTTGTTCATTTGGTCGGTTGGTTTTGTTTAATTCATTTATTGTTACTGACTGACTGCACTGATACACAGTTTTGTTGAAGCAAACATTTGTGCAGCAGTCAGTCTCATATAAAAAAAATAGAAAAATGCTGGCTACATAATGTAAATTGCAGCATTAATGGGACCGCCCCCTCCCCAGCTTGCACTGGGCCCTGGGCAGCTGCCTAGAGAGACTTGTGCTACGTCCAGCCATGAATGTAGTCATCCAGCTTTGTGAAGGTTCAGCACATTTGGAAACTTCTTGTTGCATACTTCCTGTCATATACTCACTGGGATCAGAAAATACAGAAAAGCAATTAAAATGAATGATGAACTCTGTAGCATTCCTGCTCCTACTGTGTCATTTCTGACAGCTGAACTGGTGAGGCAAATCACACATTATTAGTGGATGTATTTCTTTCTGAAGTTGTACTTAGGTCATATGGGGTTGGAAGTCACAACATCCTACTGCACCTACACATACACACACACACACACACACACACACACACACACACACACACACACACACACACACACACACACACACACACACAAATATAGGCAACTTTCCAAGATTTTGGTTATGTACCTTAGACTAAAACTACTGTTACCACTAGGAATGTAAAGCATCTGTGTTTGATATAGATACTTCCTGACAATGTACATCAGTGGAAACAGAGCATGCCTTTTCTTGTTTCAGCATTTCTTTAGCATTTTTGCATAGAGCGACTGTAAACTGTTGTTTCCATAAATCTCCACTGATTTCTGTAATACTGTAGAATTACTGTCTTTTTCCTATCCTGCCTGGTGTTATTTGAAACTAAAGTTACAACAATGAGAGATTGCTTGACAAATTTATTTGTTAACATATAGCTTTGATGGTAGCACACTCATGTTTGATGCTGGATGATCAGAATGTTATGGTTCTATTCTCACCTCAAATGCAAGGATTCACTTCCCATTTATGGCACCACAGCTGAGCATAAGGGGATGCTGCACTCCTGAGTATGCCATCCTTTAGATGAGAGACATCATATTGAAGCTCCATCTGCTTGAATTGATGGTAGTTTGTTGGATGCAAATAACCCCATGGCAATTACTGAAAACAGTAGGGGAATTTACTTGGTTCCCTTGCCAAATTTTCACTAGTCAGTATGAATACCACCTTTGGTCTGCCCTGAAAAAAGCTCAGTGGCCTAGTGGGGCTAGCTGCCGGTCAGTACACTACCATAATGACAGACTGTGTCATCATAGTTGAAGATTATTATGACTTTAAGTGGGACTTTAGCTGTGTCCAATGTAGAGGAAAAACTGTTTTAGATCCAGTTAAGTCTTTGCAAATATTTTTCACTGAGCTGTCACTGAGAAGAAGATTTTGTATAAATTCAAAACAGGGAAATAAAACTTTTGGTGCAGAGTTAAGGTTTCTGCTTGACAGTACTGCCAGTGACCTACTTTGGAAATGTGTCTCTGGTTGATGGAGCAAAATTCTGGAGATAGGAATTGAGCTTCTGATGGAGATCTTTGTCCAAGCACCAGAATATTACCTGGTAGGAGCTGGGTACAGGTGCATTCTGCAGAACTAGTACGGAGGAGAAGGATGTAAAAGATGTATGTTAAGTCATCATACCACTTCCACTATGACCTGCTGAGATCATCTGCTCAATGCTGCAACTGGAGGAACACAGTCAGCCATAGCTTCATTTGTACATAACAAAAAAGGCATTTGTTAGAGGGCAATCTGTCCTGCACCTCTCCATGTGAGGATCCAAAGCCACCAGGTACCCCTGTTATATAATATATAGTAACTCCACAGTCACACAACCACAGAGAACAGGAAAAAATAATTATTGCTGGTGCTGTGATAGAGACAGTGCTGTCAATGATTGTGTGTTTGAGAATCAGGACTTGAGTTTTAGCTCATCCAAATAGGATCAACAGTTTGCAGTCTCATCCACATTAAACTTGACCAGTGATACCAAAACCCATTGTGCTTAGGCATCTTTCAGCATGGACAGGAAGAGTTCAGTGGAAAAATAAATTCTCTTTTTTTCAGAGGTCTCTAACAGTGATTCTGCATTGTTTTCATTACCTCCCCAGCTGTTAAAAGGACATTAATTGCTTTGATGAGCTCCCCATCCTATTTACAGTGTCTTATTTGGTTGTCTGAAATCAGACACTCAAGAAGTGTGTGGGGTGATGTCATTGACAGTTGACCTTTGAGGCAAGGGCTCAAAACAATTCTTAATAGGCAGAGGGAGGAAACAAAATAAAGAGGCAATAAAGTATACATACTGCACAGTAGAAAAAGACTGTGGTTTGATGTTAAAAATGTTTAGGAATAGCATTTCTGATTAAGAAAAGTATTTTAATAAATAATATATATTTTTTTTCTTTTGCAGCACAAATAGAGGTGATCCCTTGCAAGATTTGTGGAGACAAGTCATCAGGTGTTCATTATGGGGTAATCACATGTGAAGGATGTAAGGTGAGAAAGCCCTCACTAGTGTGGGCAGAGATTGCTGTCATGCTTCTGTTGTCAAACACAAAAATCATATATGTCTTGAAGTATGTTATACATTTTAGTGCAGGGAAACTGATTTACGACATTTTTTTATTTATGTATTTATTTATTTTTTTTATTTGTTAACCATGTAAGTCCACTGAACATAAGTGTCTCTTTTCAAGGGTGACCTGGGACTACTGTCTGGTTAAGTGACATGCTTAGAGCCACACAGTAGGCAAATGGTGGCCACAGAAATCAAATCCTGGATTAGATGAAGCACCACATTAACAGCTTGTATAGTCTTAATACTCTATGGTGTCTTCTAGATAATAACACCTATTTATCTTTATTTATCTTTTGTTGAAAAAAATCTAATTCCACTTTCTTGACCTGAATTCCAAGAAACAACACTTGGGGTTATTAATTTAAATTTTAATGTGATCCAGTCTGCCCATTTCACTTATGCCTACCTGGTCATTGCAGATGGCATTCCCTCAGCAGCTACAACAAGCTTGAGCTACTCCTCTTGCTCCCATAATGAATTACCATTTCCTCTCCTCTTCAGTTCTGTTTTGCTGACAAAAGCATTGCAGTGTGATCCTCTGGCTCAAGTTCATTTTTGGTGATTTATTTACTTTTTCACAGCAATAAGTTCCAGGTGTGTCATTGTCAAGAAAAGCAGCTATTTGTTCTTTGTTTACTTTTCCCTCCTACTTCCACATATGGATCATTAGTTGTAGACCTCCCTTTCCCTGTGCTAGTTCATGTATAGTTCATGTATTTGGTCTGCTTCCTGTTGGTTAGATCTGCCATTTCTAACATTTTTTTTCTTTTCTTTTCTTTTGGTGTCAATAAATTTGGCAGTAGTTTACTGTAGCAGTGTTTTGCCTTTTTGTGTGTTGCTATTATCTTGTTTGTACCTTTATGGATAAGGCCTCGGGCTGGAGTAACATCAGAAATGTGGTCACAAGCTTTGTCATGGTCCTTGAGATTGATTATTTAAATGCTTCTTGTGAAAGATGCAAATATTTGGGGAAATGTACCCTTCAGGAGTACAAAAATACATTAATACTAAAGGTTCTCTTGCCCTCTGAGGGAAAAAAGAATGAAAAAAAGGAGATGAATGCGGGAAGACAGACCACCAAGAGAGTCAGGTTAGGGTCCACTTTCCCCCAGATAGCCACAACTGACTCTTTTTCAGCTAGGACAGCTTCCTCCTTTTGTAACACCAAAAAGCCCTCAACATCTGGGTTGTCCCAGCTGGAGGTTTCCATTTTTTCAGAAATTGCTCCAAGAAGATTTGGGAAAACTTCTCAGAACTAGAGCTCTCCAGATATGTAGAGTTGAGGCCATCCTCCTCCGTGTTATGAGACATTTTAAAATGGTGTGGAATTAGCTGATGCATCTGGACTAGGATTGTATGATGATGATGATGGTCTAGGCAAAACTAAGTTAAGTGTCCTTTCTTCCAGCTCTATGGTATCAGTGGAAAGCGTTACCTCACTGTAGCTGTGACTGATCCACAGTGCAAAAACTTGGAGTGATGAGCACAGCTTGAACAAGCATTACCTGAGTACAGAAGCCTGTCTCAGATTATGCAGATTTGAAGAGAACTAAAACTAATCTTGCACCACTGCCCCTTTTGATGAATCCTCCCTTATCAGACCACAAGTGGAGGAGAAAGTGCTCAAGAGCAAGCTAGAATGGAAGGCACCTGTGGCTGTTGGGATGATGTTCACCACTCGTCACTGGACTTTTGCAAGGAACCAGAAGAGTGTTAAGAACTTGTGGTTTCACATATCCCAACAAGCATCCTTAGAGCAATATGCAGACAGGAAATCTTGAGATCATGGGAGTTTTCTGAATGTATGCCACCCTAAAAGCAAAGGTGGACCATATAATTTGAGGTTCTGTAGCCCTCCAAACATAATACAGTCCATTTAGACAGCAGCAGAACTCCTTCTGCAATATCCCGTTCCATTAACAGCCTTAGTCCTGAAGGTCTTTGTCTTTATGGGAATAGCTCATCACAAAGTGCTTTTCATGAAGTTCCACATGAGGTTCCATATGAGGGTCTTATTGTGAACCATGTGAGTACTTGTCTCATTCACTAGATGCTAGATGTGACAATGTGAGGTATTGTCATTTGTGCCAGGGAGAGTGGGGTAGTGCATGTGTAACATATGCCAGCATGGCTGGCTGGAGTTTTGTAGATGATTTTATGTTGTTTGGCTATCACACTGATTTGTACAGATGCCTGTGTTAAAAAATGTATCAACAGCGTTATTATAACTAATTAAATGTTTATGTTTAAACAAAGAATTCTGGAAGAGATGAGTAGAAGTTTTTGAAATTATTGTATAATTTTCAAATACTGAATAAGATCTTAGCAAAGCTCTGAATGTGTATTATACCAGAGTCAGGTGATCAAATGTGATAGCATTCTGTAACCAGCACTGAGAGGATGGAACTCACACAGCAGCTTGTTTTGTTTTCTTTTCTTTTCTTTGAAACTTGATACAAAAATCTGTGACAGTTATCACAGTTCAGTAGTTGAGTTGGTTGTTGACCAGTTCACTTCAGTAGTTGGAAGCTCTTCATCTTTGCCTAGTGGAAATAAGCATCTCAGCATCCTATCTTGCATTGCTGTATTAATTAAGTTAGCAAGGGAACAGCTATTCTTTCAACAGTCAGGAAATACAGTGAGATTAGTTTAGTAGTGTTTTTCTGCATCTGTTTGAATCTGTCCAGCTGTGTTATTTTTATTTCTCCTGTGATTGAAACTCTGATGTTTATTGTGCTTAAATATTTAGTATTCTCATGTTTTCTATTTTATTATTTGTTATTAATTATTTTATGCCTTTAATTGTGACTGGTCTTTTAGAGAATACTTTTAAAGTCTTGAGAGTACTTGTGCTTATTTTAGTGATGCCTTGGCCACTCCGAAAATTCTGACTGCTTTGGTTACACTCTATCATTTATTATATTATTGATTTTACTCAGTATTATTGGATACTCTTTATCAGAGCCTGACCGTGGTTGACTGGTGGCAGCAAGGTTACCTTATAGTCTGGGCAGAAGGGGTACAGCTAATAAATCTGTACCAGCCTTTTCCAGAAGTGTGTGTGTGTGTGTGTGTGTGTGTGTGTGTGTGTGTGTGTGTGTGTGTGTGTGTGTGTGTGTGTGTGTGTGTGTGTGTGTTTGTATGTGTGTATGTGAAAATCAAATACACATGTGTGGGTGTGTCAGCTACTTGAAACTGGGAGACAGTGCTCCAAAGTGGGTCTTGTTTGGGATCTGGAGAGACAGAGATTCCAGTCCCAGGTGTGGAGCAGGTTCCCTGTGTGCTCTTGGGGGAAATTATGCTTGATGCAGAGAGCTGCATTTGAAATACTATGTAAGTTCATTCCTGTTCTTACTAACCATCTC
This sequence comes from Protopterus annectens, assembly GCF_019279795.1. Classification (NCBI taxonomy): domain Eukaryota; kingdom Metazoa; phylum Chordata; order Ceratodontiformes; family Protopteridae; genus Protopterus; species Protopterus annectens. The sequence goes on from NC_056741.1 coordinate 417,143,593, forward strand.
TCACTGGTGATGATTGAGGCTTCTTGATTGCTGGCTCAGGGTAAAGTGAGGCTGTCACATTAGAGATCAAGTTATCCAATTGTCGAAGGTGCTCAAGGATATTTATTCTCTGGAGGCTCCATTTTCATATCCTAGACCAAGGATGTTCTGTCTCATCTTCCCTCTTTGTAGTCACAGTCTCCATGGATGCATTAGCTCTGGGGTTGGGGCAGTGCTTGGATAGAAGGTCCAAGGCATATGACCTCAACAGAAGACTTCCATTCACCTTAAACATCCTGGATGCAAGGGTTGTCCTGTTTACAATGCAGATGTTTTAGTTCCAACTTTTGCAGAGTGCAGTTGCTATCCACTCCAACAGTATTGTCAGTAGTGTGGTATACTGGCAAACAAGAGGGGAACAGGTTCTGTCATGAGGTGTGAGGCTAAGGAAATGACAATCAAGTCTCATTTCTTTCTGGAAGCAGTTAATATCTCTGATCAAGCCATCTCAATACACGGCCCATCATAGGTTCATAGGTTAGTACTAGGTTATCGGCCCTAGGGCTTTTACAAGCCTAGCCATAACAATGCCCTGGCTATTTCTTCCCACACTATTTACTTCTCTGGACCCCTGTCTAGCAGGGTGATTGACGTGATCCCTGGGGTGAATTTCCTTTCTTCCATCCAATCATCAAGGTTTCTTTTGAAGAGGGCCAAAGAGGCGCTCGGCTTGACATATATGGGCAGTCTATTCCAGAGACTGGGGAGTCTCTGGGTCAGGAACCTATCCCTCCAGCATGTTTTGTTTATTGTGATGACAAGGTTTAGATCCCTGGAGCCTGTGGCTCTGAGGGATTGGGATTTCTTTAAGTGTAGCATGTCCAACAGCTCTGGGTTTGACATGGCCTTGTATGATAAGCAGAGATTGCCTCTGATTAGACAATATGTGACAGAGTATAGTTGGGGTTTTTTAAGGTGGTCAGCATAGGGCATCTGCTTTAGGCCTGTGATTCTTTTAGTGAGGTATTTCTGTGGCCTTTCCAGTTGTTGAAAATGTCTTGAGAGGTACATTCCAAACAAGGCATTGTATTCTGTAATGGGTCTAATGAGGGATGAGTGCAGTGGGACAATGACCTCCTTTTTTCTGGATGAAAAGCCCTTAGTGATGAGGTGTGCCACATAGAAGGATTTCCTGAATGTTGTGGAGATGTGGTTATCGAAGGTGAGACCACTGTCCACCTGTGTCCCTAAGTTTCTTATCACACTTTCGGTGTTTAGTGTACTGCCACCTATATGGTAATTAAGGGGTACATGTTTTTTCTCCAAAGGGGATAACTGTACATTTCTTGGCATGGAGCTTGAGCCCATGACTTTAGCACCAAGCATTTGTTTCTGTAAGGCCCTTTTGTAGAATATCCACATAATTTGGGGATTAAATAATGGCTCCCAGTTTGCAGTCATCTGCGAACTTTGTTAGCCAGAGTCCCTTAGTGTTGGCCTGTACTTCAGAGAATTTGATGCCAAACAAGAGCGGTCCCAGGACTGAACCCCGAGGTACCCCACTTGGCACTTGTCTGGAGCTGGATCTGGAGTCTGCTACTTTTACAGTGTAGGTTCTGTCAGTAAGGCAGTTGACAACCCATTGAGTGACATAGGGATTAATGCCCAGCTTAGTAAGTCTATCTGTGCTTCCATAGTGAAGGATGGTATCAGAGGCCTTGGTGAGGTCCAGATAGGCTGTGTGGACTGCTTTACCCTCGCCCACGGCTCTGGAGACTGATTTGAAGAAGTCAGTCAGGTTCAGGAAACAAGATCGGCTTTTCACGAACCCAAACTGGGTGAGGGTCCAGTGTTTGAAGGTTGCCAATGTCTTTGTTTATAAGTTCCATGATAATACGTTCCATGGCCTTGCAGAGCAGGCTCGTCAGACTGATGGGGTGGTAGTTCCCAGGATCCAAGGTGGATCCCCCCCTTGTGGAGTGGGCTAACTGTAGCTGTGCACCACTCAGTGGGCGCAAAACCTGAGGTGAGGCTATGATTAAACGTGACACTTAGGTTAGGTGCCATTTCATTTTGTAGTTCATGTAATACGCAGCCCGGGATGTCATCTGGTCCCATGGATGCTATATTCTTAGCTTTGGAGAGTGCGTTTTTTACCTGTGTGGCCATTATTACTGGAATTTGGCAATCTTCTAGTATTGAGATGGGCCGTTTAGGGGTTGAGGGGGGTGAAGTTGGCACTGAGTTGATCTGCCAGGATGTTGGTAATATCCTTGGGATCAGTATATTTAATGCCATTCTGTTGTAGCTCAGAGCAGATGCCTTCTAAAGCTACTTGAGTGGCCAATGAATCGAATTATGATGTGGATGATTTTCTGCCACTTGGGAAACCTTGTTGTGATGTGTTTGCATTCCTGACAGTACTAAATGTAGTAACTTCTTTTCCTTCTTTCCTCCACAAGGTCAGGCATCCTGGGATGCTGTTGTCTACTTGTAGCATCAAGGGTGTTATATGCCTTCACCCTGATCTCATTAATAATGAAAGTAATACAGAAAATAAAACCATGCAAAGTCAAAGTCATTTTCATAGTCTCTTTTTGGTCCAGCAAGTTTAGTTTCCATTGTTGTGACCTTACATGCCTGTTATTCTACAGCCTCACCCAGGTCTTCTGTCCCATTTTTCTGTCAAGCCTTTATTGTCTCTCTAAATTATATAAAAACACAGAAGATTCTCTGAGAAGACCAGTTATTTCATGCTGTGGTGGTTGGAGAAAGTAGATGTATTATTTGAATAAGATATTATTTCCTTATGTTAAGAAAATACCTTCTTATGTAAGATGTTCATCTGATCTGATATTGAAACTTAGGAATGTGCAAGGCAAGAAATTATTATTGGGTGGTTATCAGTGTTAAAAGTTGGTTTACCAATATTTTTTTAAAAGAGGCTGTTTAGTTGATCAGATAAATGTGCATATTTAGAAGTTAACAATTCTTCCATGTTTTTTGGCTAAGTGTTAAACAAATATCTTATAAGAAAGGAAATAAAATGAAGGAACTTTCTCTAGTCCTAATAATAGAACAGTACGGATTAGAACCAGTTGTATATTTAAGTACAAAGTACAGCTATGAGGGCACCCTTTTCACCAGATTATGCAACTTTACTTATGGGTTTGTTTGAACTTAAATATATGTATATGTTTGAGTTCTTTTTTTAATAATACATTTGTATAATTTAATGATATAGATGATATGTTTTGTATTTGTGAAGGTGCCCCCTGTGATTTAAGATATTTTAAAATTGCATAAAGGACAGCAATGTTGGAATTACATTTAATGAAAGAATTCATTCATGGCAGATTGATTTTTAGACTTATTCTAAAAACAATGAGGTTCATACTAAATCGTTTAAGAAAAGAATGTTGACACACACTTTTCACAGGTTTTTGTTGCCACTCACAAAACACACTAACGGTTCTTCCTGAAGGAAAGCTATTGAGAGCTAGTGTTTGTGTAGTATGCGAACCGGTTTTGTTCACATGAATCACATTATTTGTTTTATTTTTGAAAATCAGATATCTAGTTGATCGGATAAATGGGCATATTTAGAAGTTAACAATTCTTCCCTGTTTGTTGGCTAAGTGCTAAGCAAACATGTTATAAGAAAGGAGATAAAAAGAAGGAACATCCCCTTGTCTTAGTAACAGAGCATTTTTTGTTACCAAATGTACATTTGTTCTGACACTATAGTTACTTTGAACAGTGGCATATCTTATATGATGATTCTAAGTTAAGTGAAAATCATGTAAGAATGAAGTAAAAATGTAGAGGATATGTTAGTTTATGGTTACGTCGAAAGGAGCAAATGAATACAGGACGTGCCCTTTTTATATGACACATATCTTTGTGGTTCATATAATATGTGCAAGTTTGCACCTACAAAGTTAATTTTGTTAATGGTAAGAAATTTGTATTTAAAAACCACTGCAGCTTACATAAGTGAGGTAGTTTATTAATTCACTGCTTATGTGGGTTAGCTTATGTTGGCCAGACAAAAAGACAGTTTAAGGAATGCATCTAATGATGTTAAAAATTGGAAAATCCTGGAGAATCACATATATTATGTAAATATAATAGTAATGCAAATATCATATAAACAAATGGAGCAATAGCTGGTAAATAAAATAAGCAAAATATGTACAAGATAAACCAGCCAGGCAGTTGGTAGGCAAAAATAGTATGTAGACTTTAATGTGTAAAAAGTAATAAATAAACACAGGATAAACACTTTCACACCTAAACAAGGTGCTTCCTCAGATCCAATAAAAACATAATTAAAAACACATTTAACTACTGTTGCTTTAAATCACATGATTGTAATGTAAATATGTTAAAAGTGTGTGTTATCAAACAAATATATAAGAATGAGAAACACACTTTAAGTGTTGTGAAACTATTACTAAAACAAGAAGCTGAATTGATCCTTGAATATAATACCATATACCCTTATGGTCTTAATACTGAGTTTAGTTGAGAAATATTTATTTTTTAATTGATGTTGATTGTTTTACTGCCATGTGTTTATTTTCTATAAATTGTGTTTTTTTTTCCTTTTTGTTTTAGACTCCTTGAAGGCATGTTGCTGCCAAAGCACTAGATGCTTATTAACATTTTTATGCCAATAGCCAAGTTTGTGATTTATGTTTATATATATTTTGTTTTTGTTGTTGTGTTCTTGTGGGGCAATATTTTTAGTTGTGCCTTGTTAAGGTTGATAAGGAGACCCGTCCAGTTGACATTTGTTGAGAGGTGTACTTTAATATTGTCTATTGGGCATGCCTGTGAAAATTTGGCAACCCTGTTGAAGCACTGCTCTAGTTTGGTTAGTTGTGGTGTTGAGAGAGTTGTGAAAATGGAAGATGAGTAGAACAGGGTTTGTAGCAAACAAGCAGAGGCTATAGTTATGTGGCTTTTATCTGTGTGGTAGATATTGGATCCATACAAAGTTCCTAGTTTGTGATGGGCTGCAATGGCAGTGAGTCTGAAGTTTGATAGACAGAGCTGCAATCTTTTTATAGGATGATAATAGAGTGGGGAATGGAAGACTCTGGGCAGACTGGTTTATTAGCTTGTATACTAGGTGTGCTGTGAACTCTGCTCCTGTTTTCAGATACTCTGCAGGGAGACTGTGTGGTGCTGTGGATGAGAACTTTGTTTGGAAAGGTATCTTTCTGATTACAATGGGTACCTGGGTAAGATAAAAGTATTCTGAGACAATGTCATATATTTACATGCTATTCTGTAGTTAGTTTCATTGGAGAGCTAGTTTGGTTGTGTTTTCTTTCCTGGAATTATGAGGTTGTTTAAAGTGGTCAAGAACTCCTTTGGCTTCATTGGGCAGTTTAGTAGGAGGTTGTTTTACTACATAGTTTTATCTTTTTGAATTTGAGATTTAGTTCTGTTTCTTAGGTGTCTGTATGTTTGTAGGTTAACCTGGGATTGGTCTTATTGTCATAGTTTCACAAAGAAAATATCCAAACTTCTTGATCGAATAGGGAACCAGGAACAAAAAACAGTAGTGAATGAATAAAAATGAAGCACAATGGTTCCAAACAGCACACTTTTAATTCTAGATAGACAGGGTAAACGTTTCACGGATACTCTCCGCTTCTTCAGAACATATAATACATACCCGGTCAACAAAGTATAAATAAAAAAAGTAGTGAAACAAACCAAGAAGAGTCCCAAGAGAGTAGTAAATGTTCTGCTGAATAAAAGTATTCCAATGTGAAATAAGACAAAGTAGCTGCAGAACAATCCAAGGCAATGCAGGAACATGTAAAAATGACCAGAGCATAAAATAAAGCTGTTTTATTGAAGCAAAAAACTTTCAGTACATCAGAAACAGGCAAGCACTTTCACCATAGGGCTTTGTCAAACCATAAAAACACACAGGCTTTCCCTTCATCCACTTATGTAATTATACACAGCCAATGGCATAAAAAGATCAATTAAACAATAAAATGAGTTATTCCATTAAGGCAGTACACATTAAAGAAACAGACATTAAAATCATATACTTTAAAAATATATCATGTCAGGTAATTTTCTCTGTGATATATTGAGCATTTTGTATTGTTTTTATTGTGCTTAGTATTATGCTGAAGTTTCCTCAAAGTTCTTTCTCTGATACTGTACCAGTTTTTGATATATTTTATATATATCAAAATATATAATTGATATATATTGTAGGATGAGCTATGACTGTGAGTGGTTAAGTTGTCTATTTAATTGGATAAGGGGGAGTGTGGGATTGTGAGATTTATGAGTAGGGTAGGGGAGCATAGCGAAGCTGGGCAGACAGACCCAGCCCAGAAAGACAGTCCTGCAGTTTAAGAAAACAATCCTCAAGTGGTCAGCTGTGGGTTATTATGTGCTGGTCTGGCATTACAGCTTGTAAACTTATACAACTTGTAGTATTATTTGTTTTAGTACACATGAACAAATTGGTAACTAAGTAGCTGTACAAGTTGTTTGTATTATCATAGGATCATAGTGATTATTAGGCTAATGACCCTAAAGGGCCTTTTTAAGCCTAGCCATGCTACACAAATATAAAGGACTTTGTTTGGATCCAAAGGTTTTGTGTAAAGTATATATCACTTGGGTGTGCATGGTGAAGCATTTCCAAGCTCCCTTTTGTCTAATGGGGAGTAGGTGTCAGGCCAAGGGTAAATTTAGAATTCCCCATTCACAGATCCAGGTTACACTTGAATTAGTGTAGAAAAGAACTTTGCTTCACAAGAATGGGAAGCCTGTTCCAGAGAAGGTCAGTCTGTGAGACATATAACTGTCTCCCCAGCATGTCTTATTTATTTTGCAGATGAGGCTGAGGTCTCTAGGTCAAGTATTTCTGCAATTTGTTTTGCAAATGTGCAAGTGGTCCATTTAGACCAGGCATAACTTGCCTCTTAGCAGCCTGTAAGAGACCAAGTATAAGGATAAGGCTTTGAAGTGGTCCTCATAGGACATGTTGACTGGACCATGTCATCTTTTTGTGAGGAGTGTTTGTGGATGCCCCAGTTATTGTATATGCCTGGTCAGGCACATACTGAATAGGGCTGAGTACAATGGAATAATGACATCTTGGACCTAGGTGCCATACCTTGATTATAATTTGTGCAACACAGAGTGACTTCCTTACCATGTTAGACTCATGAAGGTCAAAGGCCAAGTCCCTATCTATATGGGTTCCCAAATCCCTGATCATTGGGTGTACCCTTAGTGAAATATTATCAATGTAGTAATTTGCAAGGGCTGTTGTCCTTCTAAATGAAACTGTTGTGCACGTTTTGGCATTACGTTTTAGACCATGATTCAGGCACCAGTTATTAGTCTGTGCCAGGCCTTCTTGGAGGGTATTTGTGTCATTGGGGGATTCTTTGACTTTACTTAATTTACAATCATCTACAGAGACAGTTAACCAGATGTCTTTGACGATACCCTTGACTTCAGCGAATTAGATGCCAAAGAGGAGCAGCCCAGTACTTAGCCCAAGGAGCCCCACTTATGACTTGCCATTTAGTGGCAGTAGACTTCTCTATCCTGACTTCTGGGGTCTTACCTGTTAGTCAGATGGGTATCCAGTGGGTAGCAGACAAGTTATACCAAATTTTGTGAGCTTATCTACATGTCCGTGTCACTTGCCTTAACCCAGTCGAGTTAGGCAGTATGCACCATTTTGCCCTCATGTATTGCTTTGGTGACTTCCTCAAAGAAGTCCACCAGGTTTTGTAGGCATGACCTACCCTTAATGAATTCAAACTGAGCTGGATCTAATGTCTGAAGGTTATCTATTTCACCATTTATTATATCCATAGTTATTCTTTCCATGGCTTTACATATCAAGGCAGATGGGTCTATAGTTTCCTCAATCTGTAGATGCCCCCCCTCCCATTGTGTCGTGGGATGACAGTAGCAGTCTGTCATTTGTTTGTCATGAAGCCTGTTAGGAGGACATGGTTAGATAGTGATTCTGTTGGGTCCAATAGCTTATGTTTCATGATATTAAGGAGGCAACATAGGATATTATCAGGTCTCATGGCTGCAGTATTTTTGACTTGTGCACTTTTAGGACCTGTTCCCTTGTGATAGTCGGGGGAGTTATGATTGGGAGCATTTCTTAAAAGGTGTCTTGCAATGAAAGTGGGGTAAAATTGGAGCTTAACTTGTCAGCCAGTAGATTAGATATATCCTCTGGTTCAGTATAGGTGGCTCCATTCACAATTAGTTCCACACATTGTTGTGCATTACCTTTAAGGTTGTAGATATAATAGCTGAAGAATGTCTTGTGATTGTTCTTATCCTGGGAGGCTACTTTTATCTCAGATTTGGCTTTGGTAGACCCAGAGCTACTTATTAAGTTTGATGAAGGAGATTTTGCCTTGCTGGGCATTGCACTTCCTTTTTTTGGACATTATTTTTTTCCTTTTATTATTTATTATATTTATTGATTTTATTTAACATTTGTTGACTGGGAAAGTCTGACTAGGACAGAGCCTATTTTCAGCAGAGGCTCGGGGAGAAACATTTCAGACTCATGTCTCTGGAATGTGGGAAGAAACCGTAGCACCCAGAGGAAACCCACACAAATGCAGGGAGAACATGCAGACTCCACACAGAAGCCACCCCAGCTAAGAATCAAACCAGAAAACCTCTTGCTGTGAGGTGACAATGTCAACCGCTGCACCACTGCCTCGCTCAAACTATTTATTCTGAGACTCCATCAGGGTAGCTTGTTTTTTTTAACAAAAACAAATAACAAGCCACACTATTCTGGAGCATAATTACTTTGTATTTAAACACATCAGGTACCTCTGCATTTTGTCTTCAAGGATGAATTACATACAGAATGGTAAAAGATTTATTTCTAGGGGACAGTTCAATTGTAGCTCCTGTGGGGTAGTTTACATTTTGGGTTGTGGGTGTGAGAATATTAAGTGGTATATTGGACAGACCAAGAGAATGGTTAAGGTTATAATTTTAGAACATTTGGGGGACATTAGGAATGTAAATATCAATAGTCCTTTTGCCGAACATTTTCACATGGTCTATGGTGGTTCTGAAGAAAGTCTGTTTTTTTGTGTACTGGGCCAACCTTGTAAGGTGAGAGCGGATGATTTTGTAATGAAGCTGTTGAGTTTGGAAAGTAGAATGATTATTAATTATAGGACACTATATCTAAAAGGTCTTAATCTTGAGGTAAATTTGAACATTTAACATGATAAATGTGCATTGGGTTAGAAATTATTATATGCCTTTTCTATGTATATGAAAGTTTTGTAATTGTTGAATTATTTGAAAAAAGTACAAGTTATATTTGATGTAATGTGTTGCTTGTGTAGGTAGTATTGCAAATTGTATTTATATTATTGTTTACGCTCTATATTATTGCATGCACTTTATTATTGAATGTATTTTGAATGTAGTTAAGAATAATAATGGATGTAATTTTTCAACCAATCAGCAGGGGACAATGGTATATAAATGAAGTCTTATCTGTATGCAATTTATCCTTGAACGTGAAATGCCAAGGTACCCAATATGTTTAAATACAAAGTAATTAAGCTCCAGAATAATGCAGCTCGTTATTTGTTTTTGTTTGGCGAGTGGATTCATTCATTGTTCTTAGTTAGCTTGTTTTTTTTAGCCTGTCCTGTTCTTATTTTGGGTAGTTATCACTGCCTTTATGCAACTGTACACATGGTTGTACAGGGACATTGTGAGTGACTCAGAAATAAGCAGTGCTGTGCTCCCTGGATTTAGGGTAGGATTGAAATTTTACCATGGCGCCACCTAAAAGTAGTAAGTTTGCTTTGGAATAACTTCTAAAAGTTGCAGAGTTAGGTGGTGTCCCAGGTTTTATTTTCATTTTAAAGGAGACAGCTTTGTGGTCTGACCTGACCAGTAAGGATGTTTTAGTTGGGGGTTGTGCAATGTTTCCCCATGTTTATGAGCATCAGGTCAAGAGTTGTTTGCACATCTAATTGGCATAGAGACTAGAAATTCCAGGGTGTTCATGTTGATAAAGGTGAAGAATCTTTGGACCTGCATGTTTGAGACCATGTATTTATCCCAGTTTATAGAAGGCTAGTCGAAGCTGCCAATGTGTGTAGTGCTGGCTAGAAATGGAAGGAGTTGAGATAATCTTAGGGTGTCTGCTTTTCAAGCTACTTCAGTCAGGTGCCATCATACCTGTCGCAGACAAACCTAATAATAAAACCTGATTAACCCTAAAATGTGATTGTTTATCTTTACTTTTTCCCTTTTTGTGCAGTAGCAGGTCTTATTTTGTGAAAGCATTATAGCCCTACACTGCTGGGGTGATTTCCACTGCTTTAAACCATGCCTCAGGAACTACACAAATATATGTCCTTCCAATGAAGGAGAGCTTGTAGGCATTGACCTGTATCACTGTTAGGTTATTAAGGGGTTAGTTTAGTCATGTCAGATAGTTAATCTGACTGGCAATGCCTAAAAAAGGCATTATGAGAGGTGGACAGAGTATTAGCCAGTATTCAAGGAAGCCTAGAGGGGACAGGTGCAGACCATTCCTGGCAGCAGAGTGGTCTGTCAACCATATCCTCTCAGTGTGAGAAATATTGTGTACCCCCTGTGAATGACACTAAAACATAAGACAATTATTAAAGTCAGTTATCTTCTCTTCATGTTGTGTTATCATTCTTAGAGAAGTAGAATGCTGCTCAGTGCTAAGCTCATACCAGCCTGGGGCATGTATTCCAAGAGCACCATAATGTCTGTCTTCATCAGTTCTAGGGAGGTTCATCTCAGGTCATTTACACCCACATGGACTATGACTGAGTCATAGTGGTACTTGTGGTTCAATGACCTGAGTGTATGCATGATGGAGGTGGATCTTGGTCCTTGATAGGCAACCGACCATAACCCTACCCTATCTTTGGTCAACCTAGAGAGCAGGACATCTGTGTGTCTCAGGAGGGAATCTCCAATGACCAATCTAGTGGATTGTGAGGTTGTATGTTAGACAGTAAGACACTGTGAGTTAAAACTGAATGTGTCTCAGTGGGTGTTGCCATGGTAGCATGTTTTTGAGGTTGTTGTGGATAGTTATCATAACTTCTGCATTTGGGTTTCAGCATATGTGGGTCTTTGTGTTTACCTTGTGGTGTGTGTAGAAGGTGCTCTGTGGCATTGTGTGTTTCTGACAACCTGTTTGGTAGTGGTTTTATATGAGGTTGTTGCCTCCAGAGAGTGCATACTTGCATCTATCAACTCCTGTATCAGATATTTCAAGAATTAAATGGCCGTCAGAGAACATGAAATAATGTTTTCAATGTCTCAGGATGCCCAAGTCTACCGGATGGTTACAGCTATAAGAGAGAAGTCAGGATCCATGGTTGTGGGTATTTATATAATGAGCTTCAGTGGGAGTGGTACCAAGAGTGTATTTAAGTAAAGCTGTGATTAGTCTCAAACTTGCTTTTTGTGCCCTTCTTGTGTATAACCATTGTATAGAGTAATTACACAAGTAAATAACAGATTTGCATGAATGAAAGTTGTGTAAGAATTGTGGTCTTAGTCTAATCATGTACAATTCTCCTTTTTGCACACCTGGTGCTTGCCAGGCAACTATGTACCCAGGAGCTGTATAGTGAAATTGAGATTCCAAGCACTTCCGTCCACCTTAAATGCAATCATCCAAATCTACACCCCCAGCCAGGCTCTGTGCTCAGAAGACAAACAGCTTCTAACTCTATATAAACCAAACAAAACTGATGGACAATGTCTGTATTCCTACTCGGTGACCAAACTATGGCATGCACTACCCTTAGATCTCAGAACTAACTCTAATTTCAAGAACTTCAAGTTTAAACTAAAAGACTTCTATGCAGGTCACGTATCTGTCCCTGTTCCAAATCAACCTGACTCCTACCCCCTTTATTTTCCCCTAGTTCAATTATTCCATTTCTACTTCCTCCCCACTTGCCCCCTTTCTTCCACATTTACTTGAATTGCAACTACCACCTCTACTAATTTCACTTTCCCTCTTCCATCTTAGACCCCCCATTCTTCTCTACCTAATCACATACTTACTGTGATGATTAATCACCCTACCACCTTCTTATCGAATCTGTATCTTAATTCATCCCTAAACTGCCATCCTCCACCTCCCTTATCTCTGCCTCAAACTACGCTTCTCTACTACTGTTACTAACTTCTGGTGTCATTCTAAGGGGATCCAGTATCTCTCTGCCTGGGATGACATGGTTGACAGACCACGATGCTTTGCCAGAGATTTCCTGCACCTGTCACCCCTGGGATTCCAGATACTGGCTAAGGCTCTTGCCGCACCTATAGTGCTTTTTTTAGGCAAGGTTCAAATGACAAGTTCACCACCGTAACAGGAACAGGCAAGCAAAAACTGAGGTTAATGCTACTCAATGCTAGAAGTCTAAATCTCAAAATGCACTCACTCGAGGCACTCCTTAAAATGGAGAACATCGATATCTGTGCAGTGACTGAGACCTGGTTCAAGGCTCTAGAAAGCACCCCTGCATTACCAGGCTATAACTCATACCACACTTTTTGGCCATCTAACCTGGATCAGAACACCAAAGGTGGAGGTGTGTCCATATTCATTAAGGATATCCACACCTCCAGGCTAGTTGCAAAGCATAATGCATCCAAGGTTATCCAAGTGCAACTAACACTGGGCAAAACTGCAATCCAAATTGTAGCTTGCTACAGATCCCCCGCCATGCCCCAGGATTCCCACTCCTCTTTTCTTGATACACTGGAAAATATTAGGGCTCAACCAAACACCCTAATAATGGGCGATTTCAACTACCTCACCATTACCTGGGGAAACTACTCATGTACCAACTTCTTTGCTCAATGCTTTCTGGAATACATAAATTAGAATGGAATGCCCTGGATCAACTTATCCACACTCCCTCCAGGGGCAACAATATCATAGACCTAGTCATAGCCAACATGAGCAACCAGTGTTCCACACCTGAATTCAACTCCTCGTTGGTCAGATCCAACCATAAGCTAATCACCCTAGATATCCACATCTCGCCCCCACCCACCATTAAGGAAACTACGGTAAAAAATTTCTCCAAGGCCAACTTCATGCTTCTTAAGACAGAAGTGGCGAACTTCATGACACCCATGCAGATGGACAATACAGTTATGACTACTGAATCCTACACAAATGCACTCTATAAGCACTTACATGAGTGCATGGATCATGCTATCCCAAACAGAACCAAGATGCTATCCTCCAAAAAAAAGGAAGCCAATCTGGTGGTCCCCTGCCATAAACAAACTCTACAACAGAAGGAAGAAACTGTTGCAAAAGAGAGTAAAATCCCATGAGTGGAGGAGCTGCCTGGTCAGCCTCAATACAAAGCTGAGATCCCTTATAAGATCCTCCAAAGCTAGCTACGAAAACAAAATCACCACTGATTCTAAGGGCAACCACAAAGCATTCTATAACTATGTCAAGAATCTCAATGGCAACACCCAGATCTACTCTGAGTTACAGCACAACGGTGTGAAAATTACAGAACCAACTAATATCGCCAACATCCTGGTAGACAGGTTCAGTGCTAACTTTACCCCCCTCTCACCCCCTAAAGGGCCCATATCTATGCAGGAAGAATGCAGAGTCCCTGTAATCACATCTATGCAGGTAAAAGCTGCACTCTCTAAAAGCAAAAACACAGCATCCATGGGACCGGACAACATCCCAGGCTGCGATTTACATGAACTTCAGAACGAACTGGCTCCCCACCTAAGCACCATGTTCAATCATAGTCTCACATCAGGATTTGTGCCCACTGAATGGCACACAGCAACAGTTATCCCACTTCACAAAGGGGGAGTCACCACTGATCCTGGGAATTATTGCCCTATTAGCCTGATGAGCCTGGTCTGCAAGGCCATGGAACGTCATCATGGAACTCATAGGCAAAGACATTGGTAACCTCAAAAATCTGGACCCCACCCAGTTCGGATTTGTGAAAGGCAGATCATGTCTTCTGAACCTGATCAACTTCTTTGAGGCAGTCACCAAAGCCGTAGACGAGGGTAAGGTGGTTCACACAGCCTATCTTGACCTCGCCAAAGCTTTCAACACCATCCCCCATTCTGGAATTATAGCTAAACTCACTAAACTAGGTAGAAATCCCTACGTCACAAGATGGGTTGCCAACTGGCTCACTGACAGAACCCACACTGTAAAAGTTGCAGACTCCAAATCTGACATCAAACCAGTGACAAGTGGAGTGCCATAGGGATCAGTCCTGGGACCTCTCCTATTTGGTATCTACTTCTCTGAAGTACAGACTAACACAGAAGGCCTCTGGCTAATGAAGTTCGCAGATGACTGAAAACTAGGAGCCATAGTGGAGTCCCCAAATGATCTGGACATCCTACAGAAGGGCCTCACTGGGACAGATCCCTGGTGTCAGAGGCATGGCCTCAAGCTCAATGCAAAAAGTGCATTGTCATCCCCTTTTGCAAAAACTCTGTACCCATGACCTGCCACATAAACGGCAGTCTACTTAATGCTGAATGTGTGATAAGAGGCCTTGGGACCCAGGTGGACAGAAGTCTCTCCTTTGATAATCACATCGCCAAAGTAGTCAGGAAATCCTTCTATGTGGCACACCTCATCACAAAAGGGTTCTCATCCAGGAAAAAAGAGGTCATTGTTCCCTCTACTCGGCACACATTAGACCCATTATAGAGTACAACACCCATTTTGGAATGTACCTCACAAGACATCTGTAGCAGCTGGAAAGGCCACAGAAATACCTCACAAAGAGGATTACTGGCCTCAAACAGATGCCCTAAACTGACTGTCTCAAAAAACTCCAGCTTTACTCCGTAGCATATCGCCTACTCCGAGGAGATGTCTGTGTAACATGTAAACTATGTTAAACCCAGAGCTGTTGGACATGCTACACCTTAAGAAACCCCAATTCCTTTGAGCTACATGCTCTAGAGATTTAACCTTGTCACCACAATAAACAGGACATGCTGGAGGGATAGATTCCTGTCCCAGAGACTTTCTATACTCTGGAACAAGCTACCCGTCTATGTCAAGCAAAGTTCCTCATTAGCACTCTTCAAGAAAAATCTTGATGAGTGGATGGGAAATAGGAAATACACCCCAAGGACAGGGGCACAGGAAATTAACTTTGTTGGGTGGTGTAAGCCAGGGAACCTTGTTAGCTAGGCTTACTTAGGCCCTTGGGCCAATAGCCTAGTACCTACATATGAACCTATGAACAACTAATGATCTATGTACTTAAATAAGCTCTTTTTTATTGCCATTACACCTATCTATGTAACTCCTTCTTAATACAGAAATATCCTACATGTCATATTTAGTTAAACTTCCTGTATGTGTGCAAATATAATTGTTAATCTTCTCTGTAAAAATGTATGTATGTTAATTATGCTTAGACATGCTTGTTTATCCTCCAATTAAAATGTATGTATATTCTTTTTTTGGTTTCTCTTCCTATGTAAAATGTATGTCTGCAAATATAATTGTTAATCTTCTCTGTAAAAAATTATGTATGCTAGTTATGCTTAAACATGCTTGTTTATATTCCATGTAGATATGTATGTATATGCTTTTTTTTGGTTCTTCTGTAAACTGACTTTTCTTCTCTGTTTTGTTTCTGTAGTTAATTATGTAAAAGCTATATTTTTCCTCTTCTTTGTACTGGAGCTTTTCTTCCTGGGCCTCCGCTAAAAATGGGTTTCTTGCCCAGATGGACTTTCATGGTAACCAAATATGAAGTAAATAAATAAATAAATAAATAATAAAGGGCACTGCTAACTGCCTCTGCATGATGAGCAGTGTCACACAAATCAAGTGACTGCATAAAGGCAGAGAAACTGACTAAGCAAACAAAGTTGCCCACTGTTAATCACAAAAACATAATTGAAGCCTTCCTCTTTGATTCCTAAGCTCAGAACAGACCATGCTATCATTTACTGTCATTAAAATGCAAACCTAGCCTTTCTTAATATAAAAAGCACTCAAAGGTGATCCCAAATTGCAAAAACTACAGAACAGGCAACATATTAACCAGCAAACAGTTCTTTGGGCACAATGCCCACAATGCAGAAACTCAGCCATTAAAATTAGAGAAATGCAGTGATACTTTGCAACGGTAAAATGCAGAAATAGAATATTACTGTCTCAGAGAGAGGTATTGTGAATATCTGAATACATGGGGACCAAATATCCAGAAGTTTGAATGGCTGATTTGGCAGAGAACCATTCCTTATGTAATACAAGAGGAGACTTTACAGATTTATGGGGGAAGCCTTTGCTATGATCCCACAGCATTTAAACTATTACAATACTATGTTAAACAAGAAAGTCAGTCCCCTTATATTAGCTGTAGTATTATGGAATTAGCACAACTGAAGGTTCTACAACTTCAGCAATGCTGCCTGCTTGCAGTAACCTTAGCTATGTAGGTTATCTCCTGCTAAGGATATAACAGCCAGCCACCTTCCTAACCTTCAGGGCACCTTCCATGTGCTAAAACTGTTAAGCAGCTCCAGCTGAGCTCCCTACAATCACAGGTTTGAGTGCGAATCCCTTCCGAGCTTTCATATCAACTGAGAGAGGGAGGCTGAGCCACAAGAAGACATTGCTAAGAGTAACTACATATATACATACTCCGTCAAAAAAAAAACATGAAAGCAGATGCAGGGGATGGCTACTGCCACAGTAATCATTCGACCATCTATTGTTATGGTAAGTTTACTTACACAGCCATACTGCGTTCATTATAATGGTCACTGCTGTAGTAGCTTTAACTGTATGGGTTGATTACCTTAGGTTAGCACTTTAGGGTGGTGAAAGGAGAAGGGTCTGGGAGCCCCAAAATAATGGTTCTAGCTTAGCCTGATGTAAACCTAGAGAAGGAATCAAGCTTGTAAT
Organism: Protopterus annectens; assembly: GCF_019279795.1. NCBI lineage: Eukaryota > Metazoa > Chordata > Ceratodontiformes > Protopteridae > Protopterus > Protopterus annectens. The sequence goes on from NC_056741.1 coordinate 417,160,589, forward strand.
ATTTTTTAAAAGTATGCAGAGAAGACCAAGTTGCTGCTTTTACACTACTTTTAAAATCCAACCTTTTCCAAAAGCTCCACAAATATGACAGATTTTATCAAAATAGTACCTGAGTCGTCTGTGGACATCCAAGGTATGAAGTATCCTTTCTGCCTCATTTTTATGGTAACACTGGAAGCCACAAAACTCAGGACTGCCAAATACTAAAATGAGTTTAATGATTTAATGCTTTCATCTACAAAGTAGACTTCATCTGAATATTTGGCAGTCCTGATTTTTGTCGCTTCTAGTGTTATTATTCAGTGTTTCACTACTTTTTCACTTGTGTGGTTACATCATTTTTATGTTAAAGAAATAAAATGGAGAGATGGATAGTTTGGATTAAAGTAAACTTGGATACCATTGTAGGTGTAAAAGAAGGATTAGTTCTCAAAGAAACCCCTGTCTCTATGGAAAAAGAGATAGGGTTGATTCCTGACTCTCTAAAAAAATATTCTGCAAAGATAATCAAGACATCTAAATATGGAAAAAATTTAGATAACCTGTGGCCTACATAGAGCTATAACTGGAGGTAGACAATTTGTGAAAACTCTTGGTGCAGTGAATAGGCCAAAGGGTAAGGCAGAGAACTGATAATGTGATCCAGACACACATACCCTTAAGAAATGGCTGGTCTGAGTGGATAGGGATGTGATGATAAGCATCTTTTAAATCTGTTGTTATCAGGAAACTTAAAGGAGGAGGAAATGCTAATGGGTTGTGAACAGACAGCATTTCGAACTTGGCCATTATCACATATTGGCTTAGGAAAGAAAGATCCAAAACTGGTCTCCTCGCATTCTTTTTATTTGGCACCAAAAACATTCGTAAATGAAAACCTTTCCCAGCTTGTGAAAGAGGAACTTAAGTCGATCACTTCCTGAGACTTCCTGAGATAGTGTGTTGAAGGACAGGGGAATATAGTGGAGTCTGATTCGGTGGGTAAGGAATTAGTTCATGGAAAGTTGGAATGTCCTCTCACTGCTATTGTAACATTGATGTATGATCTTCAGAACCCATTGTCTTAGATGATCTGTTGTCAAAGAGAAAAGTGCAGATTCAGACCTTCTGGAGGGGAAAAGGGACTGCTGGAAGGGGGAGTGTCAAGGTCCCTTAAACAATCATTCTGACTTGTTGAACTGTCCTTGGTTTGGGGGGGGGTTGTATTCTTTTTGAAAACCTTGCCATTTCTTCTTAAAAGTCTATTTACCAGTACTTTGCTGAGACTGTTTGTTTTGTTTCTTGCCAGAATTAGATAAGGCAATAGAGAATCCCGTAGAAAAATTGGAAAAGGAGGGCTGAAAAATCTTACAGAATCCCTGAATCAGCTTACCCCTCTCATCACACGTTTTGATAACCTCTGCAGCAGAGAGACTAAAACTAATTTTCTCTCCAGAGATGAATTTAAAGTTTCTTTTTTCACATCATCAGGGAGGTTCTGAGAACACAGCCAGGCAAACCTTCTCAAAACAGTACCAGTGGCCATAGCCCTAGAAGAAGTGTCAACAAAGTCACGCACACACTGTAAACAATGAGTTATGACCTGTAAAATGGTAGAAATTAAACCATGTAAAGCATATTTTTCCTCATAAGAAGAAACTGCAGACATTCCTCACACTTCCACAATTACTCAGAATAAAGTTTAACATGTCAGCCTAACCATGAACTACCACGTAGGCAGCAATCTGCTTAACACCGAATGTGTGATAAGAGACCTTGGGACCCAGGTGGACAGTAGTCTCTCCTTTGATAGTTACTTTGCCACAGTAGTCAGGAAGTCTTCTACGTGGCACACCTCATCATAAAAGGGTTCTCATCCAGGAAAAAAGAAGTCATTGTTCCCCTTTACTTGACACTCATTAGACCCATTATAGAGTACAATGCCCCTTTTGGAATATACCTCACAAGACATCTGCAGCAGCAGAAAAGGCCACAGAAGTACCTCACAAAGAGGATTACTGGCCTCAAACAGATGCCCTACACTGACCGTCTCAAAAAACTCCAGCTTTACTCCATAGCATATCGCCTACCCCGAGGTGATCTCTGCCTAACATATAAAGCTGTGTCAAACCCAGAGCTGTTGGACATGCTACACCTAAAGAAATCCCAATACCTCCGAGCTATATGCTCTAGGGACCTAAACCTTGTCACCAAAATAAATAGGTTATGCTGGAGGGATAGATTCCTGTCCCAGATACTTCCCATACTCTGGAACAGGCTACCCATCTATATCAAGCAAAGTTCTTCATTAGCACTCTTCAAGTAAAATCTTGATGAGTGGATGGGAAATAAGAAATACACCCGAGGATCACTTCTGTGTCTCTGCTCGACAGTGGCACAGGAAAATAACTTCCTTGGGTGGCGTAAGCCAGGGAACCTTGTTGGCTAGGCTTACATAGGCCCTTGGGCTGATAGCCTAGTACCTAACTATGAAACTATGAACAATTCAAAATTCTGCAAGTCAAATTTGCAAAAGCATAAACTTTTTCCCATACCTATTAGTAATCTTTCCATCCTTTACCAGAAAAAGTAGGGATGGAATTAACTAAATGTTTAACAGCAGTAGCATTAACTAAAGCTATAGCTGGTGGGGTAGGTTTGAGATAGGGTTAACACCTGTTCCACTTTGCAAGGGACAGTCCCTCTTTGGACAGTTGTGTCCTGCAAAAAAAAAATTGTAAAAATAGCCAACGTCCCAAGATTTTAGGGCAAAATTATTTCCTATATTTTATATAATAGTTGCATAAAACAGTTATTCTGTATCTGAAACACCTAAATGTTATGAGAAACAGAATAAGCAACTAAAATGCTACAAGAATAAGCTGTTATTTTTTTAGGCAAAAAGTAAAGTTCTGTCCTTTGTACTGGCCGTGGATATGTTTTGACCTGCAAAATCTGATGTTTGTATCACAAATGTCCCACTTTGGGCATTTGAAAAGGTGGCAACCCTAGTTTGGGATGAGTGTATAAAAGACAGAGGAACTTTATACAATCTGTCTGTCTTTTTAGGGTCAGCAGGCTGACTGTTAGGAAAACTGCAGGCAGTGACACACTCATCTTCCAAAGCCACCGACCTGGAAGAATGGGTGAAGTTTCTGGAAATTCCTTCTGTAACAGCCCATATTATTTTCTGAGGGACTGGGAAACCTAAGTGTTCTCCCACTGAAAACACTGGCATATTCTGAAAATAGTATCAGAGAAGTAGAAACTCCCACAGGGAGAATCAGATACTGTACTCTTCTCTGAGTGTAAGTCAGACATCTGAGAAGAAAAACCTACATCTGTCTCATCGTTTTCCTGTCCAGATTCAGGTTCTTGAATCTCTTCAGGAAAGGAGGCATCCCTCTTTATTTTACCAGAAACCACCGTATAAGAAGGGTCAATAGCTGGAATTAAAAATCTTGATCCAGATCTAGTACAATCTAGGGAAATTTGAGGAGGAGTAGATATGTTTAGTTTTCTGTTTCATTGTGACAGGAAAAATGGGGACAGCAGAGTTGTTAATGGCAGTAGCAGTTTCCCCAGGGTTGGGCTCAATATTCTGACAAAACAGGGAAGCCTTCCCACTTGCTTCTTCCAGGACCAACAAGAGTGGCTGTCCCTTGCCCACTGAGAGGGCTCAAACAGCCACAGAGAACATGGCTAACCCCTGGTCCATTGTGGCTGTAGGTGCTACACCAGAGGGATCTGTGGTAAAAGATGAGTGTTCTGAGGTACTGACTCTGGCCACAGCAGAGTCACCCACCTGTACCTGAGGCAAATTGCTAGCCTGCTATGGTGGCAAAGGTGGTTTGCTTATAATTTTTTTTTTGTGCCTGTTAGAAGGACAGATTGTGGATGGATAGTTTGTTCCATGGTCAAAAAATGGGGCCTCTTTCCCCGGGAAAAAAGCAGCATAAGCCAGTAAAAATTTAAATCTGTTAAAAGTGACTTTTTTACACAAAAATGCAGTAAAAAGCACTTTAAATACACTTTACCAACCTCAAAAAAAAAAAAATGCACAATTTCCCCACAGAGAAAAAAAAAATTTTTCTACTACTTTAAACAACTTTTAAACTGACAGGAATAAAGTGCGCTTCTATTTAAAAGTACTGTTAAGTCTTGTGGCAGTCCATTAAAACGCAAACTCCTAGATTAAAAACTAACTTTCCTAAACAGAAAAGTGCATTTAAACAATAATATTTTACGTGGAGGGTTTTTCTCCAAAGGGAACTTATCTGCCCAACAAAAGGACAGCACATGTTGACCATTGATCCTTGAAAGCTCGCAGCAGAGTACTCTCTTCAATTGCTGGAAAGCTCAGAAGAGCATGTCACTCAATCATGTGATTTTAGTATTCTAGTATGAGCACATGGAAGGTGCTCTGAAGCTTTGGAAGCTGGCTGACTGTTATACCCTTAGCAGGATATAACCCATATAGTTATGGCTACTGCAGCAGTGATCAATATGATGAACATCTATCTGTATAGCAGCAAATAGGCAACAGAGTTTCCAAATACAATTCCATATTGCATGCATTAATATTGATTTCAGAAACATTCGTGCACTGCTTCAGTGACCATACACCCAAAGTAAATAACCTCATAAATAAAAAATATCAAAACTGCAGTGATCAAAAAAAAAAAAGGGAAAGCAAAGGCAGTAAAAATATATATCTTAATAATGACATGCAGAAACATCCCCAAAGTAAGTAATCTCAAAAATTACAAATATCAAAACTACATTGTTCAACAAGAAAAAGAAAGAAAGACAGCAAAAGCAGTAACAAAAGAAAAAGAAAAGCCAGATTAGAGAAACGAACATCACTGTAAGTCAACTAAAAATCACCCACTGACTATCAAATTACCCAAGCTTCTCGTAATTTGCTCATATCCATGAAGCCTCAAACCCATGAGTTCAGTCAGTTCATAGGCTTAATATAACTAAGTCTAAATCCAGGAAGCACAATTCTGTCAGAGCATATTGTTTGTTTGGATGTACTGTTAATACATGCATTAACACTGGAGTGCAAACTTCAAAGTACTCCAACAGGGTCTACTGCTGTTTGTTTGTGATGCTTGTGTTTAGGCAGTTTGATATTTGAGGACTGGAGGTTGAGTCCTGAATTTTAGTTTTGCAACTGTAGTTCAGCTCTGCTGAGTTCACCAGTGAAATGATCTATTCCTCTCAATTGTACCTCATTATGAGGAATGTTCCTCATGTTCAATCTTTCTTGATTCTTTCTTCTACCTTGAAAGGGTCTGTCACACTTTCAGTGTTAATTTTTTTAATAATAAATAATACTGAATTATATTATTTTGTCAAAATAACTTTTTATAAACTTAAAGTAACACATTTTAATCATCCTGTAAACGTAGTTGTTAGCAAGCTGTATGTGTTCTAATTTGCTCCACATTAAGAGAGATAATGTTCAACATTTTGGGGATAGGAGGCTGAGAGTTATTCAATGCTGCAAACGGGGAAATTAAACATTTTTTTTTATTCTCATGACTGGGAAACAGTTTTGTTCTTTTATTCCTGAGATTTATGCTCTTTCTCCAGGGTTGTGTGGCAGTAGTAGTAATAATATATTTAAAGAAGAGGAGTGCGCGGGGTCAACAAGAGGCTTGCCCCCTACAAATTTAACTTATTTAATTTTTGTATGAAATCTGGTGATACTGATTCATCACTATTACTTTATTGATGTTGTGGAACCCTTTTTTGCATGTGTAGTGTTCATGGCCCCAGTTTAATGATTCATAGGATCATAGGAGGTTACTAGGCTATTGGCCCTGTGGCCCTTATAAGCCTAGCCAAGAGTTTAGCTCATGTTTAGACAAATCAGCACCCAATGCCCCTGTCCAACAGGGACATGGGTGGAATCCCAAGGGTATATTTTCTGTTTCCCGTCCAGTTATTCAGGTTGCACTTAAAAAGGGGTAAAGAGGTACTCTGTTTGATGTGGAGGAGGATTCTATTACATAGATGAGGGAGTCTCTGGGACACAAATCTGTCTCGCCAACAAGTCTTGTTGATGTCACAGACCAGGTTGAGGCCGTGCATGCGGGTTAATCAAGTGGAGCTTGACTGGTGGATATGCAGCAGTCCCATCAAGGTGGGGTCCATGATTGCCTTGTATGCCAGACCGAGGTCACCTCTGAGGATTCTGTATGAAATTGAGTAGAGGGATAAGGCTTTTAGCCTGTTTATCGTATATATTTTTTCAGCCCTGGATTCTCCTGGTGAGGAACCTCTGTGGTCTCACCAGCTGCTGCATGTGCTTTGTGAGGTACATGCCAGAAGGTGCATTGTACTCAATAATGGGGCTTATAAGGGAAGAATATAGGGATGTTATGACCTCCTTGTCCCTGGATGAGAGACCCTTACTTATGAGGTGGGCCATGTAGAAGGCTTTCCATACTACGGAAGCAACATGGTGGTCAAAAGTCAGGCTGCTATCAACCTGGGTGCCCAAATCCCTCACGACTGATTGAGTGCTTAGGACATTGTTATTAATGTGATAGTTTATGGGGATGTCACTCTCCCCAAAGGGGATGATGATGCATTTTTTGGTATTCAGCTTGAGGCCATGTTTCTGGCACCAGTCATTTATCTGAGTGAGACCCTCTTGGAGGATGTCCACATCACTAGGGGAATTGATGACAGCACCCAGCTTGCAGTCATCTGCAAACTTGGTCAGCCATAGCCTGCACCTCAGAAAAGTATATCGCAAATAACAGAGGCTCCAAGACTGAACCCTGGGGTATGCCGCTTGTTACGGGTGTACTACTTCATGTTTCTCCTTCCATTTTGATAAACTCTGTGATAAGCTTCCACTTGTAGTGTGGTAAATTTCTTTCAAATATGTATTCAAAAACCCATTAAAAGAATATCTGTATGCCAGTTGAGTGCATCAATGTAGATTTACTTGAAAGGTTGTGTGCTTGTAGAAGCAGATTTTAATTTTTAAACTTTCTCCTGTAAAGAGGTTTGGACCTAGAGGTGTAGCTACCAGCTCCTGTGCCTGGTACCTGTCCCCCAGTCTGGTACATCCCACAACTTTAAGTTGAGGAAGGTGAGGAGCAAAAAAAAAACCTTTCCTTTTAAAATGTAGCGGACTTCCACAATTTATGTCACATGGATCATTATATTGCTTCATTTCTGACAGTAAATGCATATCTGCATTCATTTCTGATGCTTGTAATGTGCTGAAGAACTTTGGGAATCTGCCAGTCTTGCCCCTTAACACTTTTTGCCTGGACAACTGCCGTACTCTTCCCCACCCTAGCTACACCTCTGTTTAGACCTTCTGTCTCATAATAGAAAAACAATAATTTACATTATGAGGCATTAGATTTTTTTTCCTTCTTCCTTCTATTATTTAGTGAATGCATTACCAGTTTTTTCTCATATTTCTGTTAGTAACTCAACTGTAATTGCACATTATGGGGTAAAAACATTAATCTGAGGTGATATCTTTGCCAGTTCTATCTTTACTATATTTCTGATTATTCTTTGTACTTATTCTGGCCTTATTATTCATTGAATCAAATATATTTATAAAATGAGCAATACCCATACTTGAGAGGTATGATATTCAAGTCTGGTTAACAGTAATTTTATTTTTAGTTTATTTATTTATCCTTTGTTGACCTGGTTAGTCCAGCTAGACTTGTCACCTCTTTTCAGGGGACACCCAAGGTGGCATTTATACTATATGAAGAAATTTGGCCAGGGCATTGAGGAAGTACCCCTACTGTTTTCAGTAAGTGCCATGGTATCTTCTATTTGCATCTAGGCTGCCACCAACACAGACAGATGGGGCTTTAGTTTAATATCTCATCCAAACGATGATACACTTAGGAGTGCAGTACTCTCCTTATGTTGCACTGCCGTGTCAATACTGAAAATTAATGTATGCACCTGGGGAGGTAATAGAACCCACAGCTCTTCTAGCACCAAAGTTAAGTGTGCTATCCGTTGCATCGCTGACACATGCCTTCCTGGTGTTCTTTTCCTCAGGACCACAGTGAAAATGAAAAAACAACAAACACATTCTTGATCTTGATACACACCATGAAATGAGAAAAAGCCATTGATTACCATTCTAGATCTTTGTATATCTCATTGACTACCTAGCGCTAATCTTGTTATACCCCAGCACTCTGTACTCTTTGGTGACAGTGCTTCATGAATGCTCATAAGCAGCATTTAGCTACAGAATTACCTTGTAGCTTGCAATAAGTCTATTAATTTTCCATAGTAACCTGCTAGTTGGAAGAACACGCGATGTTAATGAAAAAAAAAGAATATTAAGTAAATCATCACCTTCAACTTTGTTATGGAGCTTATAAACTAGGTACCATATAAATAATAATAAAACACATTTAAAACTGTAAGAGTAAAAATTTAAACATTATAAAAGGTGTACAGACTTCAAACTGCATATGTGTATGCTATATATGCATACTTTAGTTAGATTACATTGACACAAAATGCTGGATTATTAATAATGTATAGAAAGTAGTGAGTTGTGAAGAGAAATGTGTGTGTTTGTGTGTGTGTGTGTGTGTGTGTGTGTGTGTGTGCGCGTGTGCGCGTGTGTGTGTGTGTGTGTGTGTGTGTGTGTGTGTGTGTGTGTGTGTGTATGTGTGTGTGTGTGTGTGTGTGTGTGTGTGTGTGTGTGTGTGTGTGTGTGTGTGTGTGTGTGTGTGTGTGTGTGTGTGTGTGTGTGTGTGTGAGATAGATTTGGTGTTTATTAGCCTCCCTTTCTAAATATTTTGGAAAAGGCTAAAGCAATTGCTATAAAATAAATATATTTTGGAAAAGGTATTGTTTTACACTCTATGAATGGTAATCATAAATGATACCCATGAGGGATGTGTGTGAATGTTGGTGTAGTTGGCTAAATTATGCCAGTGTCTGTATTCAGCAGTCTTTTGCAGGTGGGATTTTTAGTTTGCATGGAGTTTAGGGTAATTTTATAGGATTTGAATAGAAGTAGGAATATATTCGTAGACTTTGGATCCTATAACGGAGAAGCAGTGTCAAGAAAGGGCCAATAATTCTTGCATATGAGTAAGAGCATAAGCTTCATACTCCCTTAATCTTAGTTTTCAATTCCTAGACAATCCTTACCTCCTCAATGCAGGTAAATGATCGAGGGGAAGAACTCTTCCTCATCAAACATTCGGTAACAATTGCTTTCCATAAAAGGTGCTCCTACTCTAGCAATCATGACTCCAATGATTTAAGAATCTTCAACATCAACAAATGCAACCCCCCCAGTAATAGTAGTTACCTGCTTCCACCCACCATCAAATTCCACCACGTTCTATTTATTGCTTTCAGACATTCTAGATTCTTTCCACCCATACAAAAACATTATTTCAGTGCGACTTCAGTATTAACCTACTTAATGCAAAGTGCCAATCAGAAATGCTTGACATACTAGCAAACTTTGGCCTTGCCAACTATTGTACAGCTTTATATACTCCAACCCCTCTTATTACGTTCAGATCCTCCACTACCCCAACTTTGCTATCCCACACCCCACACACCCATATCAAGTAGACTGAAAACACCTTTTCCTTTATGGCTCCCAAAATCTTAAAGTCATCATCATCATCATCTTCTTTCAGCTGTTCCCGTTAGGGGTCACCACAGTGGATCATCTGTTTCCATTTCTTCCTGTCCTCTGCATCTTGCTCTATCACACCAACCACCTGCATGTCCTCTCTCACCACATCCATAAACCTTATCTTAGGCCTTCCTCTTTTCCTGTTACCTGGTAGCTTCATCCTTAGCATCTTTTTCCCAATATACTCAGCATCCTTCCTCAGCACATGTCCAAACCAATTTAATCTTGCCTCTCTGGCTTTGTCTCCAAACCTTCCAACCTGGGCTGACCCTCTAATATACTTATTCCTAATCCTGTCCACCCTTGCCACACCCAGTGCAAATCTTAACATCTTTAACTCTGCCACATCCAGCTCAAACTCCTGCCTTTTTGTCAATGCCACTGTCTCCAACCCATATAACATAGCTGGTCTTACTACTCTCTTGTAGACCTTCCCTTTCACTCTTACTGATACTCATCTGTCACAAATCACTCCTGACACTCTTCTCCACCCACTCCATCCTGCCTGTACTCTCTTCTTCACCTCTCTTCCACACTCACCATTACTCTGAACTGTTGATCTCAAGTATTTAAACTCATCCACCTTCACCACCTCTACTCCCTGCATCCTCACCATTCATCTATCCTCCCTCTCATTCACACACATATATTCTGTCTTATTCCTGCTGACCTTCATTCCTCTACAAAAACACAAAACAACTCCTTCTGACATTCTCTGTTCTTCTCCATCAACACTCTCAGAGCAAACATCGCATTTGTAGTGCTCTTTCCCGGCATGAAACCGTACTGCTGATCACTAATCATCACGTCCCTTCTTAACCTAGCTTCCACTACTCTTTTCCATAACTTCATGCTGTGACTGATCAATTTTATCCCTCTGTAGTTACTACAGCTCTGCACATCACCCTTATTCTTAAAAATCGGTACCAAAACACTTTTTCTCCATTCCTCAAACATCCTCTCACTTTCCAAGATTTCATTAAACAATATGGTTAAAAACTCCACTGCCATTTCACCTAAACACCTCCATGCTTCCACAGGTATGTCATCTGGACCAACAGCCTTTCCATTCTTCAACCTCTTCATAGCTATCCTTACTTCCTCCTTGCTAAATCCATTGTACTTCATGATTCACTATACCCACATCATCCAACCTTCTCTCTCTCTCATTCTCTTCATTCATCAACCCCTCATAGTACTCCTTCCATCTGCTCAACACACTCTCCTCACTTGTGAGTATGTTTCCCTCATTATCCTTTATCACCTTTACCTGCTGCACATCTTTCCTAGCTCAGTCCCTCTGTCTAGCCAATCGGTACAGGTCCTTTTCTCCCTCCTTAGTGTCCACCTTTTCATACAACCTTTCATATGCCTTATCCTTAGCCTTCGCCACCTCTCACTTTGCCATGCACCTCATCTCCTTATACTCCTGTCTACTTTCTTCATCTCTCTGACAATCCCACTTCTTCTTTGCCAACCTCTTTCTCTGTATACTCTCCTGTACTTCCTCATTCCACCACCATCTCTCCTTGTCGTCCTTCCTCTGTCCACATGTTATACCAAGCACCTTTCTAGCCGTCTCCCTTACTAGCTCTGCTGTAGTTACCCAGCTATTTGGTAACTCTTCACTGCCACCCAGTGCCTGTCTAAACTCATCCCTGAACTCCACCTCACAATTACCCTTTTTCAATTTCCACCATTTGATCCTTGGTGCTGCCCTCACACTCCTCCTCCTCTTCTTGATCACCAGCGTCATCCTACAAACCACCATCCTATGCTGGCTAACTACACTTTCCCTGGTCACCACTTTACAGTCTCCAATCTCCTTCAAAATGGCCCTCCTACATAAGATATAATCCACCTGTGTGCATCTTCCTCCACTCTTGTATGTCACCCTATGCTCCTCCCTTTTGTTAAATTACGTATTCACCACAGCCATGCCCATCCTTTTCGCAAAATCCACTACCATCTGACCTTCTGCATTCCTTTGTTTAACACCATACCTACCCATCACTTTCTCATCCCCTCTGTTCCCTTCACCAACATGCTCGTTGAAATCTGCTCCAATCACCACTCTCTCACCCTTGGGTACAGTCATCACCTCTTCATCCAACTCACTCCAAAATTTTTCTTTCTTATCCATCATACATCCAACTTGTGGAGCATATGCACTAACAACATTCATCATTACACCATCAATTTCCAGCTTCATAAACATCACTCTATCCGACACTCTTTTCACCTCCAAAACACTCTTAGCATACTGTTCCTTCAGGATAACGCCTACACCATTTCTCCTCCCATCCACACCATGATAAAACAATTTGAACCCACCTCTGATACACCTAGCCTTACTCCCCTTCCATCTGGTCTCTTGCATACACAATATACCAACCTTCCTTCTGTCCATCCTATCAGCTAGCTCTCTCCCTATACCAGTCATACTGCCAACATTCAAAGTTTCGACCCTCACTACCACAGTCCTAGCCTTTCTCCTCTCTTCCTGCCTTCAGCCATGCCTTCCGCCTCTTCTCCTCCTTCGGCCAACAGTAGCCCAATTTCCGCTAGCACCCTGTTGGCTAACAGTACTGGTGGCGGTCATTGTTAATCCGGGCCTCGACTGATCCGGTATGGAAATATTTACTGGTGTCTGCATCAATTATTTGGTGAAGTTTTACACCGGATGCCCTTAAATCTGAAAGTCCATCTCCAAATTCGTTCATGAAACATACTTGTCTCCGAAATTCAGGAAACATCTAAAATTTCATATCTTTTACTAAGCCAAATTGTAAATTCTTCACTAAAGAACATGTTACATAGTCCTTAGAACTTCAGCACTGTATCAAGTTCAGATGGAATCGGAAATCTCTCTTGCAGAGTGTTCATCTGTTAACCTCATCAGCATACTTATGCACATTTCCTAAAGACCTTATAGTTGACAGTGCATGATACTTCTATCAAATAATTCTGTACCACTTTACCAATCCACTGTTCATCCACACATGACTTACTGTTTGCAATTATTTAGTAGTGTGTGTTTTCTCTTACAATTATTGAATACTGTTTAATTTCCCTTATAAATGTGTGAGTTGTCATTGGCAGCTTTTTAACACTTTCCTCTCTCTTGCCATTAATTGATTTTGTTTGTTGTTTCTTGTAAATATGTATCCACTATTTGGTTTCTATTGTAAATATGGATCCACTTGATTTGTCTCTGTAAGTCTACACCAGGGCTGAACCTGAAAATGGCCAAGGGGGTTGACAAATACATACATGCATAAATAATACCGTCCTGCAGTCTTCCGTATTTATAATCATGCTTTAGTGTGTGTGTGTGTGTGTGTGTGTGTGTGTGTGCGCGCGTGCGTGTGTATTTTATATATATATATATATATATATATATATATATATATATATATATATATACACACACGTGTGTGTGTGTGTGTGTGTGTGTGTGTGTGTGTGCACGCGTGTGGGCTCGTGTATGTGAATGTATAATATATATGTATGTATATATAGATAGATATAGATGTATAGATATATATGAACTGCATATGGAAAACTCTACATGATCAATATTCGAAAATGTAAAAAAAAAAAAACAGAAATACCAAAAAATGTTTTTCTGCAGTGGGGCAAGGCCCCCTGCACCCCTCACACACCCTTCTAGTTATATAGCCTAGTTCCAAAATTGCTCATCAGTGGGGAAAAAGGCAAATCCCCCTATTCTCACTGTAAAGGGATCTCAGTACAAACAGTTCGACATTTCAGAATGGGGATCATATGGTCTCAACCATATGCTGTTTAAAACTATGACTTGTCGATAGTTTGAAGGAGATCCAACTATGCATTTGTTAAATGGGGTATAGCACCCATATGAAAGGACCATTTTCAGGTTCAGCTCAGAAAGAAATAAAAGATACAAGACAAAATACATGAAGGAAAAAATAGACAAACAGTAATGCAAAAGTACAAAATAGTAAAACGTTAAGCATGCAGTAATGCAAAAGTACAAAGTGCTAAAACATTATGCATGCAGTATTGCAAAAGTACATAATGGTAAAACATTAAGCATGCAGTAATGCAAAAGTACAAAGTGGTAAAATGTTAAGCATGCAGTAATGCAAAAGTACAAAGTGTTAAACCATTAAGCACACAGTAATGCAAAAGTGCATAATGTTAAAACATTAAGTATAGAGTAATGTAAAAGTGCATAATGGTAAAACATTAAGCATGCAGTAATACAAAAGTACAAAGTGTTAAAACATTGTTCATGCAGTAATGCAAAAGTGCACAATGGTAAAACATTAAGCTTGCAGTAATGCAAAAGTGCATAGTGGTAAAACATTAAGCATGCAGTAATGCAAAAGTACAGAATGATAAAACATTAAGCATACACTAATGCAAAAGTACAAAGTGTTAAAACATTATGCATGCAGTATTGCAAAAGTGCGTAATGGTAAAACATTAAACATCAGTAATGCAAAAGTACAAAGTGGTAAAACATTAAGCATCGGTAATGCAAAAGTACAAAGTGGTAAAATGTTAAGCATTAGTAATGCAAAAATACAAAGTGGCAAAACATTAAACATGCAGTAGTGCAAAAGCACAAAGTGGTAAAACATTAAGCATGCAATAATGCAAAAGTACAAAGTGGTAGGCAGAGGTTGATCTCATCTTGCAATTGGTTCAGTTTCCCAAACTGAAGTCCCTCAATTCCAAGATAAGCAAAATAAATAAATAAAAGGTCCTCTGCTTTTAAGACAGCAGCAAGCCTCTTATATTTCAATCTTGCATAAAAGCTGCACCAGAATTGATTTGTTTGCCAGGGTCCAGAAATGCCAGTGCAGAAACAAATACTGGTACCGCACTACAGATTGATTGGCATCTCCCGATCACTCCCCCTAACATCTTGTACCTAGAGTGGATGCCCCCTATCACCCCACACTAGCTACACCTCTGGTGGTTGCATAACTTAATTACAACCTATTGGGGAATATTAGTCCAGAATATATTGCTAAAAGCATCAAGATTAGCTTCAGAAAAACACAAGTTGTAGTTTACAGTGTTATACATTAGCTGTACTAAATGCCTGAAGTATATGTATGAGCTTGAGCCAGTAGTCTGTTGTATGTAATTAGCTTACTGGCAGTTGTTTGATGTAAGTGGTTTAGTGTATTAAAATTTAAATAGTGGTACCTTTATTGTAGCATTTACATTTTGCTTGATTAATGAGATTTGTCCCGTCTGTCTTCTAAACATAGGGTAGACTGTTAAGTCGTTCATGGGTTTAGAGCTGGATGCCCAGTTTTGAGGGCCCATGACTAGGATGGATTATTTTGTTTGTTTTTGTTAGGTGAAAGAAGTAAGTAGGTTAGTGGCTGAGAGTGATCTCATGTTATATGAGGATTGTCTGTCGGAGTGACTGCTGCTGAAGAATGAACATTATTTCATATTGAAAAGTTTAAATATGATGAAAATATAATGGAGCTTGGAAGGAGGAAGGAGTCTTGGCTAGCGCTTTGCAGTTGTGTTCTATCCTGGGAGAGAGTGTTATAAATTTGCAAATGTTATTGGAAGTGGACTGAAGTATGGACTGTTTTTTTTTTTTTGAAGTGGAGGCAAATAATTGGAGTCCATATCCTTACTCTGGTAAGAGAAGAGCTTTCCTGTAGTAGTCTGGCCTTGTGGAGACAGGAAGTATGATGCTTTTTATGCCTAAAAAGTTAAAAATACATAGGCACATACCATATATGTACATCTGTATCTGTATGTCTATGTATGTCTATGCATGTATATATATTTTACTGCTGGCAGAAGTGATTAAATACTCATTTGATCACTTCTGCTGTCATTACTTTATAGGAAAGGCACAGAACAGCAGGGAGTGATCATTTACCTTTTCCCCACTGTTGTGTGATCTCGGAATTGGTGTGTATGATTACCAGTGGGTGTGAATTGTGCATGAGGGCTTGCCCCCTGCCAAAAATATGAGCTTTTTTCTTTCTTAGAGTTTCAATCCTTTTGGATCAATGTTTTGCCTTTCTATATGTTTGCACTTCAATATTTTAAAGTACATCCATATATATGGAGAGAGAGAGAGAGGTTTTATAGCAGTGTAGGAATTTTCACCATTTGCAGTCAGTTAAAATGAACCTTCACATTGACTGTAGACTCACACTTACTTCCTGAAACTGAAGAAACCTTGCAGTTTCAAGTGGTGTCTTAGATTTAACCTTTTTTCTCTTCTCTCCCAGGGGTTCTTCAGAAGAAGTCAGCAAAGTAATGTGACCTACTCTTGCACTCGCCAGAAAAACTGTCAGATTGACCGGACCAGCCGTAACCGATGTCAGCACTGCCGCCTTCAGAAGTGCCTTGCACTTGGCATGTCTAGAGATGGTAGGACAAACTCTGTGCCAGTCAACAGGCATTCATCCTGCATACTATGGGCATTCCTTATTAGTAAATAGAAGATGATTACATGTTTGTGCTACTTAGAAAAGTACAGAGGAGTGCTTTGGTGTTTAATGACACATGAATGTCTGTTTTACATGTACCTCTGCAGGGTCACGAGAGTATAGAGAAATTACATATGCAATTTTTGCTGGAACTCGACTATCACAGTCAGGGGTATTAATTTTTAATTTGTTACAGGGTTATAGGTCAGCCTGTGTCAGAGTTCAGACTGTCATTGTTTATATGCAGCAGAATCACTCTTCCCTTCACACATACAGAGTCAGTATGAAGTCCAGAAGACAGCTTGTGAAACAAAGCAACAGAAAATTGCACATTCAGGCTAGAGATGCATAGTTCAGAAACAGGTAAGAACTGCATCATACACATCAAGAAATAATAATACAGCAGATGTTCAGAGCAGCATTATTAAGAAAATAGAGGGTGCATAGCACAGCAGTGTCTTCTGCCATACAATAATGGTGATTAATCACTTTGTAAAGGAAGTGCTGGGTGGTATTTATTTAGAAGATGGGCACACTTTAGAGAAGCATGGTGTGTTCTGGGTTCACAACAAAGGAATCAATGACACAGTATGCACTTGTGGTAATGTATATGTGTAGTTAGGGAGCACATCATACATCATGGCATCACTGTACACCCTACCCAAGTGAATCATGCTTGGGGTGTACAGAGGAGAAGGTTTAGGAAGTAAGGTGAGCAGCAGTGTAGAGCTCTACACATTGTACTGTAGAAGAGTACAAGGGGAGATGTTTTGGGCTGTGTTGTTAGGTACTTTGTACTCCTCACTGCAATACTGCAGACAGTACTTATGGGGTGGAGTTTAACAGTAGTGCTAGAGTTTATAGTAGCTGTCTCACAAAGTTCTCTTCAGGGATGCATCACAGCACAAAAGCATGTTGTTCTACATCATAACAGCACACATGGCACTCTAGCATTCTGTAAAGATGAGGCATAGAGTAAAGCAACACTTTGTGCCCTAGAGCCATAAGGTGCGCAGGGTTCGAGAGAAAAAGAAAACAATTTAGAAGATTAATTTAGACCACAGAGCACATAGCGACTCATGCTTTACATCCTGAAAACACCAGTTGTGCCAACACAACCTAACATGTGATGTTCACCCCACCAATATGCAGCATATGAAGTAAATGTACTGGGGATAAGGCCAGTATGAACAAATGTGTAGTATAAATCAGGAACATACAGAACTGTGTTGTAATAATTACCCATTCCTACATACTGCATGCTCATTTGTAGCTCATTAAGGCTTTGTACAGCTTGAATTTGATAACATGATATAGAGCTATGGCACATTAGAGCATTGCACTGTTCTGTAGTAATGTCACTACAATCCAGATGTGCATTCATCAGAGGCAGCTCTACACCATATGGATAAACTGAGCATGCTGCATTTGTGTTGTGTGTGTGTGTGTGTGTGTGTGTGTGTGTGTGTGTGTGTGTGTGTGTGTGTGTGTGTGTGTGTGCTACACCAAAATCAATGACCCCAGGAAGGAATACAGTATCTTAGACAATGTAAATAAGCTAAGTATTTCCTCTTTGTATGTACAAATAGAACATGTTAAGAACAAACTGGAAGGCATGCTGGACTGGCTAACACTGAATGTGTATGTAATGCTTCTCATATGGATTTGATGATACACATTATCTGTCTCTTGCCAGAAATGCTGACGAATGTAATTGCAAGTTATATGACTTATAACATCTAATTACTCTTCCTGCAAGGGCAGCCAAGTCTGCAGCGATCTCATCGACAGCAGATTAGTTGCTTACTAATAAATAAAATGATTTAGCAACTTCCAAAAATCATGCTTTATTGCATAAGTGACTGCAGTTCAGCTTTTGCCATATGAGGAATAATACCTGCCACAAAATACCATGATTTCACAAACATGCTCACATGCGAATATTTTGACTGCACAATAATCAACCTCCTAAAAGCAAATGAGATTCTTTTACTTAATTTTCCAACAATGACCTATAGG
The DNA here is from genome assembly GCF_019279795.1 of Protopterus annectens. Classification (NCBI taxonomy): domain Eukaryota; kingdom Metazoa; phylum Chordata; order Ceratodontiformes; family Protopteridae; genus Protopterus; species Protopterus annectens. The sequence goes on from NC_056741.1 coordinate 417,178,727, forward strand.
TTCATAGGTAGGTACTAGTCCACCTGCCCGAAGACATTTATAAGCCTAGCCGGAATTGTGTTGGCTTTCGCCTCCCCCTTAGATTAGTTCCATGTGCCTCTGTACAGCAGAGCCATTGAAGTGATCCCTGGGGTAAACTTTCTGTTTCCCTTCCACTCGTCAAGGTTTCTCTTGAAGAGGGTTAGTGAGGAGCTCTGCCTAATGTAGATTGGAATCTTATTCCAGAGCATGGGACATCTCTGGGACAGGAATCTATCCCTCCAGCATGTCCTATTTTTGTTGTGGTGAGGTTTAGATCCCTAGAGCGTGTGGCTCGACGGGATATGGTTTTCTTTAGATGGAGCATGTCCATCAATTCTGGGTTGGACATGGCCTTGTATGTCAGGCATAGATCACCTCTGCGTAGGCGGTATGCAACCGAGTACAGCTGGAGTTTCTTCAGTCGTGCTGCATAGAGCATTTGTTTGAGGCCAGTGATACTCTTGGTGAGGTATTTCTGTGGTCTTTCCAGCTGTTGCAGGTGTCTTGTAAGGTACATCCCAAATGGGGCGTTGTACTCTATGATGGGTCTGATGAGTGATGTGCAGAGGGGCACAATGACCTCTTTTGATCTGGATGCAAACCCTTTTGTGATTAGGTGGGCCACATAGAAGGATTTTTTAACCACTTTGGCAATGTGATTATCAAAGGCGAGATTACTATCTACTTGGGTCCCCAGATCCCTTATTACGTCTTCTGTATTTAGGGGGCTACCACATATGTGGTAGATTGTGGGTACTTTGTTTTTTCCAAAGGGGATGACTATGCACTTTTTGGCATTTAGCTTGAGGCCATGGTTTTGACACCAGGTATCTGTCTCAATGAGATCCTTTTGGAGGATGTCTGTGTCAGCCGGAGAGTCAATTATAGCCCCTAGTTTGCAGTCGTCTGCAAACTTGGTCAGCCATAGTCCTCCTGCGCTTGCCTGTACCTCTGAGAAGTATATTCCAAACAGGAGGGGTCCTAGGACTGAGCCCTGGGGAACGCTACTTGTAACCAGTTTAGAGTCAGGTCTAGCTCTAACAACTCTTACCATGTAGGTTCTGTCCATGAGCCAGTTGGCAACCCATCTCGTGACGTAGGGGTTTATGTTCAGGCTGGTGAGCTTGTCTATAATGCCAGAATGGGGAATGGTGTCGAAGGCCTTTGCGAGGTCTAGGTAGGCTGTGTGGACCACCTTTCCCTTGTCTATAGGCTTGGTAACTGTCTCAAAGAAGTCCACCAGGTTTAGGAGGCATGATCTGCCCTTAACAAAGCCGAACTGGGTAGGGTCCAGTGTTTGGAGGTTCCCAATGTCTCTGTTAATGAGATCCATGATGATGGGCTCCATAGCCTTGCAGACCAAGTTAGTCAGGCTTATAGGGTGATAATTCCTGAGGTTTATTGTGACTCCACCTTTGTGGAACGGAATAACAGTTGGTGTGTGCCACTCTATGGGCATGTAGTCTGCGGAGAGACTGAGTTTGAGCAGTGTTTAGATGAGAGGTTAGCTCATCTTTGAGCTCATGTAGGACGCAGCCTGGGAAACCGTCCGGTCCTATTGATATTGTGTTTTGGCTTTGGAGAGGGCTGTTTTAACCTTAGTTTCTGTGATTGCAGGGGCACTACATTCTTCTGGTATGGTTATGGGCCCTTTTGGGGGTGTGAGGGGGGTGAAGTTTGCACTGAACCTGTCTGCCAGGATGTTGGCGATATCGGTCAGCTCAGTGTATTTTGTGCCAATCTGTACTAACTCTGAGCAGATCTGAGAATTGCCACTTAGATTCCTGACATAGCTAAAGAATGCATTGTGGTTATCTTTAGAGTCCTTGACAATTTTTCTTTCAAAGCTCGCCTTGGATGATTTTATGAGGGATCGTAATTTCTTGCTCATACTGATCAGGGATGTCTTACCTTCTTTGGATTTTACTCTTTTCTGTACTAGTTTCCTCCTTCTATTGTATAGCTTGTTTATGGCAGGGGTCCACCAGGCTGGTTTCCTTTTCTTGGAGGAGTGAGTCTTGGTTTTGCTTGGATAGCATGATCCATGCATTCTTGTAGGTGCCCGTACAGTGCATTAGTAAAGGATTTTGCAGCTTGGGCACTGTCATCCTTTAGCATAGGGCCTTTGAAACTTTCCATCTTGGTCTTAAGTAACGTGAAGTTTGCTTTTGAAAAGTTTTTCACAGTGGTTTCTTTGACCAGGGGTTGGGGCGAAATGTTGATATCCAGAGTAATTAGTTTATGGTCAGATCTATCCAGCAAGGGGTTGACCTCCAGTGTGGAACACTGGTCGCCCATGTTGGTGATGACCAGGTCCAATATGTTGTCACCTCTGGTGGGGGTGTTGACCAGTTGATCCAGGGCATTTGAGTTTATAAATTCTAGGAAATGTTGGGCAAGGGAGTTAGTACTTGAGTAGTTCTCCCAGTTAATGTTTGGGTAATTGAAATCACCCAATATCAGGGTGTTTGATAGGACCTTTATGTTTCCCAGTGTTTCCAGAAATGCAGAATGGGGGTCCTGAGACATGGTGGGTGATCTGTAGCAAGCTACAATTTGAATTGCAGTTTTGCCCATTGTTAGTTGCATGTGGATGATCTCTGAAGCATCGTGCTGTGCCACTAATCTGGAGGTGTGGGTATCCTTGATGAATATGGATACACCCCCGCCTTTTGTATTTCGGTCCGGGTTTTGTGGCCAAAGTGTATGGTATGAGTTGTAGCCTGGTAGTGCTGGGGTGCTCTCTGGAGCCCTAAACCAGGTTTCTGTTACTGCACATATATCGATTTTCTCCATACTGAGGAGTGCCTCGAATGTGTGCATTTTAAGGTTTAGACTTCTGGCATTGAGTAGCATTACCCTCAGTTTTTTGTTACTTGTGCTATTTATGGCGATGGGTTTGTCTTTTGAGTCTTGCCTAAAAAAGGCACTATGGGGGTGGCAAGAGCCTTGGCCAGTATTGGAAAGCCTAAGGGTGACAGGTGCAAGCCATCTCTAGCGAAGCAGCGTGGCTTGTTGAGCATGTCATTTCAGGCTGACAGATACTGGATCCCCTTTGAATGGCACCAGAAGCTTAGCCAATTTTTGAAATTTGTATTTTTTTCTTTATACCATGGTATCATTCTTGGAGAGGGCAGGATGCTACTCAAGGTCAGGGTCATACCAGCCTGAGCTACATGATCAGAGAGCTCTTCCATATCTCTTTTCATGTAGTCCAGGAAGGTACGTCTCAGGTCATTCACACCAATATGGACAATGACAGAGTCATATTTGTACTTGTTCTGGAGTGACCTGAATGCATGGGTTATGTGGCAGATCCTGGCACCCGACAGGCAGCTAACAGTAATCTTCTCCTTGTTCAGCCTAGTGAGTGGGACATCAGTATGCCTGACTATAGAGTCACCTATTACTAGTGTGTTGGGTATGTTATTTTGCCTTAAAGGCTGTGATTGCATGGCACACTGGTTTTGTGAAGTATGTATTTCATGGTTTGTGTTGGAGGGTGGAGGTTGCTTGGGTATCTGCTTTGGAGGTCTCTGTTGCTTTTGCAGATTTGTATTTAGAGCCTCTGAGTATGTTTTTGTGTATTTATGTGTGTTTTCTGATGGTGCTGGTTTCATAGGTCTATGTGAGACTGGTGGTGTGATGTAAGTAGTTCCCTTCTCCACTTGACTGTCTGGTCCAGTCTTGGGTTGAGAGAGCTTAGCCTCCAGTTTGGCTGTATAATTGCATCTCTCGCATGTATTTGTGTTTGGTGGTAGGAGGAAAGGGTTGTCTGTGTACTTGAGGCAGTTGTAACATTTCCTCAAAATGCCCTGATTCACCAGTTGGACCAGGGGGTACACCTGAAACTGCCCTTTGGACATGCCTGGATAGATACAGTGAACTGTTTTACTGATTGTCTGGTAAGGTCGAACAGAGAGCCTTGTCCTTCTCTACAGTATAGGGGGGGTCTAGTGCTAAGGTTTATTAGTGCTTGCTATGAGTTTTGAGCAAGTGCCGGGCTGAAAAGTGAATGGTTTGAGTGCTTAAGTTGAAAGTTTGTCTAGTTCCAAGGGAAAAATTGAAGAGTTGATTTTGTGGAGCCGGGAATATTTATACCCTAGCTAACCGGCGCTGCCCGGCGCGCAAAACCATGCAAATGTGGGTTTTATAACAGGGAAATGAAAGAGATAGAAATTAGCCCAAAATGGCCAATAAACAACTAATTTCTGGGCAGAAACCACTCCTCCAGGACAGATAGGCTGCTCAAAGCTCCCCTCTCTC
>NC_056741.1:417188013-417208013 GCF_019279795.1 Protopterus annectens
TAATTATAACTTAATCAATTCATAAGTTTGGATTGTAACCAAGAAGTTAGATTTAGAGGTAGTTGCAAAAGCTCTGTACTATTTCACTGGAAAAGTCCATACCTGGATAACATAAACAGTGAATTTGGATGGTCTACACTCTGAAAGACTTTCTTAAACTAAGAAAGATGGTACCTGAAGTGACCCTTTTTCTGTATTTGAGAGTATGTCATTTTTCAGTGAGTAAACAGCTGTAATTTTACTATAGTTTGGCTTTAACTTGTGTTGTTTGTATTATAATACACAAGTGTTTGGATATATTGTAAGGTTTTGGCTATAAATGATTTTCTGTACAAGTTTGGGAAGGGGGTAGATGTGCATCAGGTCAGTAGTCAGCAGTAGAGTTCTGAGATGGTACTTTTAGGGAGTAGAATTATTAACATATGTTTGAAGCTTAGAGAAGAGTCTGAGATGCCAAAGTAAGCTTACAATTATAAGGCAATGGCCTGCGTAGCATGCTATTACTTAGCTGTGGGAACTTTCAGTGTTGAATATGAAAATTAGGGTTATAGTTCTAGTTAAGTTTGTCAGGCATTTCTTTGACAGTATTTGTATTGATATATTTGAAGTAAAAATTAGGATACTGGAGCACAGAATGAAGTCATATGGGTTAGGTACCACCAGAGATGTTATTAAAATGTTCAGAAAGACAGAGAAGGGCAAGAGATGGCACATTTGATTGTAGTACGGGCATCAGTGTTGATAAGTGTTGATTGTATTAACGGTGTCTGGTTTAGGGAGTACCTTGTTAGCTAAGTCCCTTAGTGTTTGCCAAAATTTATTTGGTTGACCCTGACATTGTGAATAAATTTTTTTACAGTTTTCTTGGAGTTGATTGTGTGTTTTGTTTTCCGATAAGTTTCATGTTTTGCTGTATAAATAATATCTGTTTTTAGACAGACCAGGTTTTCTCCCTCATTTTTCTCTGCTGTTAACAATGGCATATTGTGACCTTGGAGTCTTCTTTGTGTAATAGGGAAGAGTCTGTCTTGTACTGGTACAGAGATTTTCTAGAAGGTGGTAAAAATAGCTGTTGGAGCCATACAGTTAAATAAGAGTGTCTACTGTACCATTTCTGACCTTGCTAACAACAGTGGATTCCCGGAGTTTGGGACAGATGTAGAATGAATCAACTGACAAGGAGGATTTTTAGTTTTGAATGTTCACGCTCATGTCATTTGTGAGAATTTGTAGATTTGCAAGTTTGTTAGGGATATTGGTTATAAATACAACACAAGCAGAGTAGATTCCTTTGATGGCATGCTTGGGCCATGTGTCACCACTGACTCTCTGTGCAAGATTACACACAAATAAAAATGCTGTTAGTATATGTGTATACTGGCCTTTCCAGTTAAGGTTGAGACCACCAAGGATTATTAACGTGTAATGTTATGCTAGTTCCATGATTGTTTTTGAAGTGCCTTGTACTCACCTTAATGAGGAAGGTGAAGGAGTATATATGTGTATATGTGTTTGTGTGTGTGTGTGTGTGTGTGTGTGTGTGTGTGTGTGTGTGTGTGTGTGTGTGTGTGTATGGGTCTACTTTGACCCATTGAATTTACATTTGCTCAAATTTCACTTACTTGAGTTCACTTCTTCGAGTCTTCATTAATCCAAAAGCACGGACTGCTGAAATCCTTTCCCTGTGAAATGAACCACTTGTCCACCATGGTAAACTTTGCCCTTTCTTCAATGTAGTGCGATCTTGGAGTTGATATATTTAAGTGGGGGGGGGTGGAGAGAAGCCCCCCACTTCGGTGGGTTTAGTTTTGGTCTGTTTAGGCATTTTTTCGTGGTGTCCAAGTGGTTCCTTTCATAGGGAAAGGATTTCGGTAGTCCATGCTTTTGGATTACTGAAGATTTGAAGAATTGGACTCGGGTAAGTGAAGTTCAAACCAATGTAAATTTGATGGTTTTATATATGTACACGTGTATATATATATATATATATATATATATATATATATATATATATATATATATATATATATATATATATATATATATATATATATATATATATATATGGCAGATAGCAGCTTTGCATGACTGATGACTGCCTAGTATGATTTGTATAATTGTCCATTAGGGGACACTATCTAAAGTGGTATTACTTCTGGCTGTTAGAGAGGGAGCCCATCCATAATGAATTCTTAACAAAAGTAAGTAAATGTCTTCATTGTCTGGTCCCTGGCCTATTATTTGAAAAGATGGAGTCATTTTGAGAGAAACATGGAATGATTCAAAAGTCTTTTTTTTAACTAGGATTCAGTGAGTGAAATAATTTTAAGATTATGCAAGGCAGCCTATTTCTCAAGAAGCATCCATTTATTAAAATTGTTACTTAATATCCCATGGACAGATGTGTAAAGTTGGACTGAAGGGTAGTAACTGTCAATCCTTTGTTACTTGTATGCCACATGACAACAGTACAGTAAAGGAACATAAAGGTGCAAATAGTTTTTCAGATATCAGAGAGGAACAACCTGTAGCTCTGAAATTGAAATGTTTTCTTGTTAGAAAACATGTATTTTTGGTAAAATATTTGGTGTGGAGATGTATTTTGGCGCAGGCAAAGTAGATTAAAAGGGCTTTTTTTAAAGATGAAATGGTTTTATAATAGATTTGTGCTTAGAGGAGTGATAATGTGGTTAGATTTCATTTCTCACTCCATAAATGAATGAAAAAAGTAAAGGCAATAGAGTTGACTTTGAATATTTGTATTGCTTAAAATGAGAATTGAATAGTAAATGTGGTGTTACTGTGTTTGTCACTGGGCTTAGTTCTCCATGGCGTGAGGATGGAATTTATAAGTAGAGAAGAGACAGGAAAATGTTTTTTATTGTATAGAATGCTTAGTCAAACACTCTGCTTGTGCTATGCTGACGAAGTCATAACAAGGCCGAAATATGCATATCCATAGCTAGTGGGGTTTGGCTTTATTGGCCTAAAATTGTCCATTAAAACGACTTCAAACATAAAAGTCATGGGCAATCAGAATCGCCATATAGCTGAAACACCTGAGGTTCATAAGGGTCATTTGCATATATCCCATGTGCCTCTGTTCCAGGAGGTTTGGGAGGTCACTCATTGGAAGTTCTAGCTTGGCTGGAGTTTACATTTCGTTTTTACTTATTGTATAGTAGGAGAGTAAAGGAGAGTAGTAAGGAGAAGCTGAAGTTAATATGTTCGGAAGGGCAAACATACAGTGTAGCTGGTGGTGTAAGATAAGATGGAGGGCTGTATCAGCCCAATGAAGTCAATGTGATTAATGTGGATGAAAGTGAGTGCTGTGATGTGGCTATCACAGAAGTGATACGGGAGTGGGTGGGGATGGGTGTAGTGTAAAGGAGTGAAACACATTCTCAGTACTTTGGGCTGTGTGGAACAGGGATTCCCACTCCTGGACAGGATCCCAAAAAACAATCAGTTGTGAATGGTTTCAGAAACTAAGTAAGTCTATATAGCTCTCAACAATTCCAGTTGCAGAGTGGGTCAGAGAGTGAGGCAGTACACAAAAAATACATAATATGGAATTATTATTGGGTTTTGATTTACCTTTTTAAGTGTTTTAATTCCCCTGCATGGAATTCCCAGTTCCCCTGGTGTGAGACTCATTTGGAGGGGTTGTCATATGGGTAGATATCAAGTTAGCTTGTGCCCTCTTAGCATCCTGGCTGTGAAATTTTTTTCCCTTATGAATGGCCTAGCTCTCTCTCATGGTGGTTTTGTGAGCACCTGTGTCACAGCCAAGTACCTCTTATACTCTTTTGCCACGTCATTCTTGCACCGGCTGCACACATCTTGACATGCCTTACTCTTCAGAGGAGGCTGTGTCAGTGGCAAGACTGTGTAAGCCATATGGCACCACCATCCTTTCCTCCCAAGAATAGGAAGGAATGGGTATACCCATGGGACTATCTTTCCTCCCCCCCAAGGATGGGTATGCCCATGGGACCTCCATCCCTTCCCCCCAAGAATGGGTATGCCCATAGGACCGTCTGTTTGTCCAACACTGAAGAAGGCATAATTTTGCCGAAACCGGTCTGTTTTTTATTTTCAGTAATAAAGTCAGTTTATTCACTATCCTTTTTGGCTGTATGTTTGACTGTTAATTTTGCTGGCCAGCTATGTTTCTTTATGGTATTACCCGTCCATGCATCTCCCATGTGCACAGCAATTGGTTTTGTCTATGCCCATAGGACCACCATCCCTTTCCCACAAGGATGGCTATGCTGATGGAACCACCATCCCTTCTCCCCAAGGATGGGTACACTCATGGGACCACTATCCCTGCCCCACCAGGATGGCTATGCCTATGGGACCAACATCCCTTCCCCCCAAGGATGGGTATGCCATATGGGACCACCATGCATTCCCCCCAAGGATGGGTATGTCCATGAGACCATCATTCCTTCCCCCCAAGGATGGTTATGCCCATGGGATCACCATCCCTTCCCCCCAAGGATGGGTCTGCCCATGGGACCACTTTCCCTTCTCTCCAAGGATGGGTATGCCTATGGGACCACCATCCCTTCCTCCCAAGGATGGGTATGCTATATGAGACCACCATCCCTTCCCAAGGATGGGTATGCCCATGGGATCACCATCCCCACCCTCCCCCAATGACGGGTATGCCCGTTGAACTACCATCCTTTCCCCCATGGATGAGTATGCCCAGCCTTCCTTCATTAACTATCAATCAGCTCAGTTGCTAATTGATATGGGGGTCACTTGGGCCGTAGTCAGGGCTTTGTGCATCTACTCTACCAGTGTAAGCATTTTGTTTTACTTTTAAATGTTTTAATATCCTGCCTGCTTTCTGATGTAGAGTTTACAAAAGCAGTATTCTGGAAAATAAAAAGATAGTAATGTTTGGCAATCTATACAGTATATGCTGAAATTTTATCCACTAGTAGCTATAATGGATGGGGTAGAGGTGTTGAGGATCTCTAACAGTTCTCAGTCTGCAAAACTATGGTACATCCAACACAAAAGCAAAACAAAATAAAACAAACAAACAAAAAAGCAAGCAAAGTCAGTCCTGTAATACTGTAGACTGTTAACTTAAATCAGTTGTAAGCAGAATATGTGTAGTCAGAAACTCCTTGGTGTGGTTAGATCACAGCTCTCAGTTTATCATCTCTAGAATGTGGAGTACTAACTCTTGTAATGTGCGACATATGGGAAGAATGTGGAACACTTACTAACAGCTGAATAACAACTTCATCTAGAAAGCTCACAATATGGTTAAAATGTTAGCCATTTGAAATGTCAGGACCCGCTAGAGCGAGTCCTGAAATGCAGAGATTGAATGTATGAAAGAATGGACGTCCATATACTAAGTTCAAGATGCCATTTGTCAGAATATTCCCTTTACTCCAATGTATGGTGATCTCACAGTTGGTATATATACGTTCGGGGGTGAAGGTGGGTCCCCTTCAAAAAGAAGTTTTAAGGAGAAAAGTGATTTTCAAGATTTTCTCTTCACCTGTGTTTTCAGTCTTTTTTTTTGCCTTGTTGGCACTTGGCATTTCAATAGGAAATCAGTTGACATGTGTAACTTTATTCTTGTGAAAACATTTTTGATGAACAAATCTGATTCAGTATTATTTACCATAGATATCACCTAAAAACATTCTTAACACTGAATGTGTGACATGCCCTTTCAATGTGGAACTGAGAGGAACATTGACTTACGAAGAGTCAGAATGAGGGAAGTTTGTCATAATGAGGTTCACTTGAGAAGTACAGGAAGTATCCATTTGTACATCTGAATGTAAGGCCCTGTTCTTTACTGATGACTGTTTTGCTTATTTTTGGACAGCTGTGGAAGGGGGGGGGGGGTTGCTATCCTGCACTTGCTGGAGACATTTAAAAATAAAATGCTAGAAAATAAGACCTGAGTTAATACAAATAAATAAATAAAGCACAAGTGATTGTGACCCAAACACATATGCAGGGAGGTACTGTAGCCAAAACCCCTGTTCAACTGCTTTGCAGCAGCAAGAGTTTGTTGGTAAATTCTAAATATTCTAAGCAGATTACACCTTGCTATTTCAAATGCCATAAAGACACTGTGATGGCACAGGCACACTGCAATGTAACATGATACACAAGTTTGCTGGTAGTCAAAACCTGCATAACCAAGTCTTGAAATAAAATAGTTGCCAGTGTGGAGCTAACTAATAAAATAGGAGCTACGATAAGCTGGGTAAAGTAACAGAAAATGTTCAGGAGCAGTCAGACAAATAACACACTCGATATTCAGCAGACCGACTGATACTTCAGCCAGTTCGGTTTGATCCACAGTTGCCAGCCAGTGAGGTATACACTAAGGAGGTTTAAAAATAAATGCAGTGTGGTGAGAACAACATGGGCGTTATAAACAAACAGCAGCATAAAAAAAACAAGCAGTATTTAAAGTCATCCAACAAAAGCCAGAGAGTGCTATGCTTAAAATAGGAGGAATGTGCAAGAAGCAGTTAAGGCAAGCATTACAGTGCACACAACTGCAGACTAGTTGTGAGTAAATAAACACCATACATCATTACTAATAGTTGTACTGTAAGCATTACTACCACCAGTGTAAATAAACCACTGCATTATACAAGGCCAGGTAACAGCAACTCTGTGTCCCACTTGTAAACAGAGATATCATTTATGATAAACAAAGGCACCACCAAAGGGTAAGAGCTCCTGTGGTTCCAAAGACAAAATAAAGAACCAACAAGATAAAAACCATCCACAGAGGCTGTACATGGCAGACATTATCAACGAACACTAGAACACCACTAAACAGTTCATATAAAATGATTTGGAGACGCAGACTTCTGCACAGTCCAAATTTAATAAAATAGTTAGCACTTTCACCACAAAGGCTTCTTCAGACTAAAATACATAAAAAATCTCCAAGCATTTAAGTAATGGAACATGTTCATCCATAGGTCAAACCAAATTCTGACATCATCCACTGCTAATTAATGTACAATGCGCAGGGAACAGTTTAATCCATCAGGAAAGCATACTTCCAAATTATTCAATGCTGACATTTAAACAATTGAGATATAAATGAAGTCATTAACAAAGTAACCATCACTCAATTGATAATATGTAACAAAAAGGTAAAAATAACATAAACATGGAGACTATTTAAACATATTAATATCTAAACTATTAAAACCTATAAAATAGAATCTATTGCTTACAATATATCTGGTATATGTTGAAACTCACCTCAATAATATATTAAGACAACTTAGAAAATGCATGTATATATACATGATCTATGTATATAAAAAACATATAAATGGTAGACATGACAACAAAATCTAAAGATCATAGCGGTATCATTTATGTGACATCCAGGTAACTACAGCACACATACATGTGAAACACATATGCATTGCATGTATAAGATGGAGCACCAGTTTAAATATTGTACAGAAATAATTAATGTTACTATTTTGCAGGCTATCTCTGAGGCTACCAGTATTGTCTAAATTTAGAGAGCAAACTGCAGACAAATGTTAATCAAATCCATTGCTTAAAATAATAAATATATCAAATCAAGTCAAAAAGTCAAATAAAAAAAAAAAATTAAGAAAATATTTATTTGTTAATGCAATGGAGGATGACCCATAAGGATATCTGTGTACAGGGTGATTGCCCTCCTTCCCTCAAAATTCTTCTAGGAATAAGTTTAAAAAAAATCTGGCTTGGAACAGCCATACTGTGGCATAACATGCCACACTAGTTTTCTGAGTCCAAATCTGCATAACTAAATGCGGCATTAAAATTGTAGCATTGGTACTCCATTATTGCATCATTGCCCACATTTCTTTTGCCTTTTTATTAAATTCTGTATTATCTCCCAATATTTTTAATATTTTTTCAATTGCAGTGCATTTATTGTATGTGTGTCACTTGTGCTTTTTTAGATCTTCTCTCTTGTGCATTCATATCTCCCCCTACTGTTGAAATTTTGTATTTTCTGATTTATTTATTTTTTTTAATTTCCATACGTATTTTCCATCCAGATTCTTTCATTATTAATCCTGCTGCTACCACATTTATCTCTATTTGGTCTGCCTCATGCATAACCAGTACTGCTGAAATTAAATTATCTTAAGACTTTATCACATATGTGTGTAATTTTGCTTTTTTTTTCTGTCCTTAAACTGTAAATTTTCTGTTTAAGACATTATATCGTTTTTATTCCTGTTTGTGGCTGACATAGCAAATTCTTTACTTCCATGTTGAGTAAAGAACACAAAATGGAAGGATAAAGAGAAACACAAGTCCGGTAGGGTGATAAGGTATCAACGGAGTGCAATATTTGCCCTGTGTACTAAAAATAAAAGTGCAGGCACAGTATCAGAGGAAACAGTCCTCACACACAGAAGGATAAAGTACTGACCATGACCCAGCTAACACAAGGTCAACTAGTAACCTGGTCACTGGTGGAGCTGGCAGGAGAGGGTAGGAGTGAGGGACCAATACTAGCTCACCCATCCTAGGATAGGGCTCCAAACCTAGTTTGCTATGCTGTAACAGCTTGTTAACAGCAGGTGTACAGCATGAGCCAGTGGTATGATCTTGGCTAATTGAAGCAGTGTGTTCACATATGGTTGTCTTCAACACACACATGGAAACATACTTGTTCTGTGGAGAAGGCATTGCAGGCCCTCACTTCAGCTGGCATGACGTCAGCAACAACGTGACAAGCTTAAGTCTAAAACAGAAAATCCCCTAATGACTGCCTGGGTGGCACGTTTGGTGCTATTGGGTGGTACGTTATAGGGAGAACAAGAGCACATGATCATGGATGACAGTAGGAAGGTCAATGGGCATAGAGATGAGACAAAAAATTCACACAGAGAGGAGGAAGTGATCTGAACTTAAAAAGGTAACTGTTTTCATTATGCAAGCTCCCTAAAGACAGTGTCTCAACTATTGACACTGGTACAAATTGCATATCTTTATTTTTGTCAATGTTTCTTCCCCATCATATTAAACAATAGAATATTATACTAGTCAATTTTTCAAACTGAAAAGAAGGAAAAACAAGTATTTGGCATGTATCTGTGCAGAATGTTGACTTAAACTGGAGACCAACTTCAGCAGTACGACTGAATGAATGAGAGAAAGTCAAAGTAAATTATTAGTAATGTACAACCAATAATGGTTGAACTCTAAGTAGTTTATTTCTTACTCTCCCAGTACCTCTTAGTTTCTAATCCTTTGTAGCACACCATATTATTTTTATTCTCCACTCAAATGCATGCCAGAACACTTTTTGTATTATCACAGAAGTACTTAGTAACTTTTCAGGAGTGCATGTGATCAAATACTTAGAGCCATGGCACTAAGTCTCAAATATTCATGTGGCTGCACTGTGACTTTATTCAGTTGTGCAAGATCCCACTACAGTGGAATTTGGCAGTTTGCCCTTTCTGCACTGTTTTACAACCTGAGAGTTAATATATGTAAGTAGCAGGAAGGGTTGGGGTTCAGCCCCCAATGTGGAAGTGCAGAGGGTCTTAACCCTTGGCAGAAAACACTTTCATTTATCTTGGTTTCTTTTATAACATTTTGATAGTTTGTGTTTTAGTTGCATTTTTGCAATTACTTTTTGTTTGAACAGTTTCTGTTTGACTGTGAGCAGTAAATTCCTTTTGAAATGTTATAGCTGCTATATGCCTTTATTTTACCAATTCATTATATACCCAGTTATACCAAAACAGCCTTTATGTACTTTCGTCCTTAGCATCATGGAAATAATGGAGATAACTTCCAAAATGAAGCTTTCAGTGCTTATCTCCGTAGGGAAAGATAAGATTCCACACCCAAACATTACAACACCTGAAAAGAGAAGAGAAGTATTCTTCTCTTTCTACAATTAACTTGCATTGTACCATTTTGACCAGAAAATTCAAGAATACTTTGGCAGCGGTTCAACAAGCTTTTGAGAAAATAACCCCAACTTTCAGAGATGAATTGTACCCTGACCTTCTTATTGATGTGGACTGTAGAGTCAGAGCAATGTCTTTATGATTATGTTGGCAAGTTTTATGTAATGGACACAAATCCAGGCCACATCATAAGGACGTTATTCCCATTACCAGTCCTGGAATGAAGGAGATGGCGGTCCTGGTCAGCCAGATTGCTCCATGCAAGAAAAGGCAGAAGACACAGTCCAAACCACAAATAGTTGTCCTCATACTCATTCATGCAGCTTCATTAATTCATAGCTGATTACAAGGCTAGCAACCCCAGCTGGCCTTTCTAAGCCTAGCCCTGCTTCCAAGGGTGAGAATCAAACTCTGTACCTTGTATCTGTAAACATCTTAACCATTATGCCAACCCCCAACAGACTTGCACACACATGTCTTCATACATACACAAACTAACCCCCACACACACACACACACACACACACACAGACACACACACACACACACACACACACACACACACACACACACATACAGCTTCTCAGGGCTTAGCAAATCAGGATATGTGGATATTTGTGGGGAAAAGCACATGGATAATCAACTCTCCCCAGACTGCCACATTAGCAAGTGGCTTCACCTACAAGACCACTCTCCATGCTGAAGCCCATACAAGGGGAGACCCCAAAGTTCTGTCAATCGGAAAATCATCATGCTAAGACTTTTTGAATTCCAAGTTTTATTCTAATCTCTCTGCCTTAATGTATTCTAATGGATGTTATTACTGTCAATAACAGAATGCAGCAAAGTTATCCTTTATCACTGTATCTCTTCAACATTTACTTTGAACTCTTAATATTTTTCAATGCTAAGTCATGCACCACTTTTGTAATTTTAAATATACTCTTTTACAAATCAGTGTCTTTGCAGATGATATGAATTTACGCTTTCATCTTCCAAATAATGCCGTACCAATTCTTTACTGCAATTGTCAATAGTGTTTCAGTGTCGCATTTTGTCTATTTGTCAGTTAAATCTTGGTAAGACAGCTCCCTTTTTTCTTATAAATCAATATTCCTTCAACAGTGGTCCAGTATACATGGATTTAAAATATCACCCATTCTAAAATATTTAAGAATTTTGTAAGAACAAAATAATAGTAAGCTGCATGCTAATTACCACCTAAAGTACAGGCAAAATATTCAGCATGACTTGCTTTATGTAGACACTGATAGAATCAAACTGAAAACTATAGAATTATGCCCAGAAGCATATCCGCCTTAACTGGCTGCAGAAAAGTTATTAGTCACAGAACAATGCCCACCATGTTCCTGCTGCTATCTTATTGTGATCAAGAAATGTGCAGAATTCAAGCTTCTTCATGAGGGAGAGCATCAGGACAGACAGAGAAAACAAAGATAAGAGGATTTGGTTTTCTGCAAGTGGAACTGCAGGCATTTGGATTCCTGAGGCATCCAATATTTATCAAGGAAACACCTAGTAAGTAGTTTCATTTTCTGAACTGGTGACTGGCACAGTGTTAGGATATAATTAAGTGGAGTAGGTCAGTAGGGGAATTGGATGTCTATGTCAAGCACATTTTGGTTTGTCCACTGTTGTCTTAGCATTACAGTATAGTCACTTTCTGTACTACAGGTGATGTTCTGAATTGTCCTTTCAGTAGAGCTATGTGGACATCATCAATAGCACAAGACAGATTAGTAAATTTCATGAGGAACATAATGTTTCAAGAGAATTACAGTGGAATGAATGCAACACTAAACATCGAAAGTGTGATGAGAGACTTAGGGACACAGGTGGACAGTGGTCTCACTTTCGATAACCACATTGCCACAACAGTCAGGAAATCCTTCTATGTGGCACACCTCATCACTAAGGGCTTTTCATCCAGAAAAAAGGAGGTCATTGTCCCACTGTACTCATCCCTCATTAGACAATTATAGAGTATAATGCCCCGTTTGGTATGTACCTCACAAGACATCTGCAACACCTGGAAAGGCCACAGAAATACCTCACTAAAAGAATCACAGGCCTAAAGCAGATGCCATATGCTGACCATCTAAAAAAACTCCAGCTATACTCTGTGGCATATCGTCTACTCAGAGGCGATCTCTACTTAACATACAAGGCCAAGTCAAACCCTGAACTGTTGGACATGCTCCACTTAAAGAAATCCCAGTCCCTCAGAGCCACACACTCCAGGGATCTAAACCTTGTCATCACAATGAACAAAACATGCTGGAGGGATAGGTTCCTGACCCAGAGACTCCCCATACTCTGGAATAGACTGCCCATACATGTCAAGCAGAGCGCCTCCTTGGCCCTCTTTAGAAGGAACCTTGATGACTGGGTGGGAGATAGGAAATTGACCCCTGGGATCATGTCAGTCGCTCTGTTAGACAGGGGTCCAGAGAAGTAAATATTGTGGGAAGAAATATCCAGGGAATTGTTATGGCTAGGCTTGTATAGGCCCTAGCCTAGTACCAACCTATGAACCTATGATAATGTTTTATTTTGTCATAAAATCCATACTAGAACTGAAGGCAAATATCCTTAAACATTGCAGTATGTTCTTTTTGAAGATCTACTAATCTGAGTCAACTAAATTTTAACATATTTTATAGCCAAAAAAATGAAGCATGTAGTCATTCTACAGAGTTTGAAGCCGCAGTGGTGCAGCGGTAGCATTGTCGCCTCACAGCAAGAGGTTCTCCCATTCGTTTCTTGGCTGGAGCACCTTCTGTGTGGAGTCTGCATGTCCTCCCCATGGTCGAGTGGCGTTCGAAACACATGCGTGAATGGGCATGCCTTCGTTGAAGGTTGGGCGTCCGGCTGGCACCTCAACACCGTAAAAATCGACTGCCTATCATTAGTGGACTGGAGTTCCGCTGTGGCCACCCCTAACCGGGAAAAGCCGAAAGAAAAACAACAAACAAGTCATTCTACAGAGTTTGAAACATGGTTAAGGCAAATTGTGTGGCTCAGTGGAGTAGGGAAGTTAGCATGTGTGATGGCATTGATGGTTCTAATCTAGAAGTATCCACATCTTTATTGGGTGGGAGTTTGGTGTATTGGTTAAGGTATATAGCTTACAGACACAAGGTGCAGGGTTTGATTCTTACATGGGGTAATTGGCTAGACTTAAAATGGCCCACAAGGGCAGTTAGCCTAGTACTAATCTATGAACCTATGAAGAAACTCACTTTAAATGGAGTGTGTAAAAATTGATGTGAATGACAATTCTTCACTTTCGCTCATTATGTGCTCTAGCCATTTACAGCTGCTAGTCCCCAGTTTTTCAATAATCCCTTTCATAGTTATAGCTTCTCCCCAAGTTTGTTTTAATTTCCTTTAGGCTTACCATCTTTAGCACATCACCTGTTTCTGACTGATGCTACTGGACTTCCTGAAGCTGCAATTAGTGATGGGTCTAGGGCTGCCTTGGCTAATTTTTGGCTCACTTTAGTGCCCAACTGCTCTTGAAACTTTTCCTGGAGAGAACTAAAACACTGTCACTGTTATTTTTTTATTTTAATTATATTTGTTTAAAATTTGTTAATTTAAGTACAGCATTGGTCCAAGAAAAAACAAAAACTCCAGAACAATGTAATCCAAAACTTTGTTGTCTGCCACACAGACAGACTGGTTCTGCAAATGCTTCATTAGTCTTGTTTACAGCACAGCAGGTCCACTTAATCTGACTTAGACAACTGCTCCACCTAGACCAGTTTTAGACCTAGTCCAGGGTAGTCAAACACAAATATTTATATGCATGAACAAGATTACAGCCAGTAAAATTGGTTAAGTATACTATATGCTTGCATAGCACCTAATGGAGGAAGGATTTCCTAGTGAGAATAATATACAGCAAACAAAGGTTTTATGAAATTTGCAAAGAAAAGGGATTGGACATGAATGAGAGTGGAAGGTGCAGAGACGGGGAAACGATAAAAAGTAGGGGATAGAGAATGGCTCTGAAGTCATTTTCTATCAGCCTTCACATAATAAAGGTGCACATGCTATACTGAAACCCACTGGTCTGTTTATTCAGTCTCAGTTAGCTGTTGTATTACGAGGTCAGGAATTAAATGGAGTTGAGGCTGATATGGTGATGGAGGGGAAAAACGTGAGAGAGAGCCTGGAAGAGCTGCCTGAGCATTATGTCTTGTGCTACACTAATTCTACTGACAAAGTTGGATTAAAACATACTTGTATACAAATAGCAACCCTATTAGCCAACACCACTAGTAAGCATGCATAAGGGCTGGAGCCCCCTTAACACTTCCTTCCATATGGTGTTGGTGTACCCATAAGGATAAACTTATAAAATGAAATACATGTAGTATTTTGGTAGAGATGTGATGCTAATGCATGGCTTCTGTTATTTGCAACAGTTTCCTGTGCTGTCACCTCGTTAAGGGACATATCTGTTCAGCATGAAATGCAGACTGGCGTTCATTTTATTCCACAGAGATTCTCTTCATACGATTTATCCCACAGCCTTCTTGCTGGCACTATGCACATGTGCCACCAGACCTTTTGCATTTTTCATTGTCTTGCCCTTAGCCTAATGACAGATGGAAAATAACACTGGACCTGATTAATACATTTTGGAAATGAAACTTGCCTTCAAATTCTTAATCTTGTTGTCTGGTGTTTGATCAGATTTAGATTTGATATTTATTTTATCTTTTGGAACAACTGTCCACTTTCAGTATTTGTACTTCATGAATGGTGGATCTTAATGTAGAATTACTATTTAATAAATGTGAATGCAGAGATGGTAGTAGGAAATAAAGAATGTCATTTAACAGATCTTGTTTCCATTTTTCCAGCAGGTATGTATCTAGGCTCACTGTTCACAAGCTAGGTATTTGACTTGCTGTTCTTTCTCTTTTTCCTTCATTCTTTCTTATTTTTTGGCTTCCCTTATTTTGATTAATATACATGCTTCTCATACAAAAGACTGAGACAATTGTTTGGAAAAAAACTAATTGGTCACAACTGACCAAGAGCAATAAATATACAAGCTGCTTCCACAGACTGAAGCAATCATTTTTGCTGAGGGGCAAGCACTCTTGCGCCTCCACATGTTGGAGCAAGCCTCATACATCCTTAACTTATATGTATATATATATATATATATATATATATATATATATATATATATATACCAACTCTACAACAGTGAAAAAAGTGAAACTTCCTGAAACAGTGCACAGTGGTCTTGCACAAACAGTGATTCTGCTGTGCCTGCATAGTGTAGTCTACAATAAATGGCAATTTCAACTTGTCATGGTTATTTTTATACTGTGGGTAAGCCATGGACTTATGTTAGTGTATGAGTGCACATGTGAAAGTAACAAAATGTAAAATTGCTGCAATGTTTGCAGTTTGTCAGAGGGCACCAAAATGTTTTCTAGACTTTACTTTGAACTATAGATCTACTGCGGTGGTGGTGGTGCTGCGGTAGCGTTGTCGCCTCACAGCAAGACGTTGTGCCATTTGATTCTCAGCTAGAGCATCTTCTGTGTGGAGACATGCATGAATGGGCGTACCTTCGTTGAAGGTTGTGCGTAAGGGCTGGCAAACTTGGCACGTAAAAAAATCTACTGCCAATCATTAGCAGACCGGAGTTCCGCTATGGCGACCCCTAACCGGGAAAAGCCGAAAGACACAAACAAACTTTGAACTATAGATATCTAGTAACACCCAAACTGCCTCCAAACAAAATGCAGGACATACAGGTATTAAAACCAAAATAAATTTATTAAACTGTTAAGCACTTTCATCTATGTAAAGTGAATGGACTTCATCAGAACCACTAAATCAAGTACTAGTCACCTCTTATAAATCCTAGATTATGACATAACAAAGAATCAGTTAAATACATTAAAGGCACGGTTCCCCTAAAAAAAATTTCACATAAAAATCCAAATTAATGTTTAAATAATTTATTGTTGAAAATCGTGTAAAACCACCATCACCATATACACAAAATACAAGATATAAATATGTAAATATATACAAAATAAATCTATTACACAAAAATAGTATTAATTCATGGCACAAAGCCTAAGGGTACTTACAACAGAAATATACTCATTTCATTTTGGTGAATGCGATGCCCTAAGTCATAGCTGCCAGACAAATTCCCTCTTCTCATTGACTATTTGCCATGGTCCAACCCTTGAACTCATAGAAATTTTGTCCAGTACTACGACTCGGGGACCAACTCCTAATGATCATGTTTTGTTAAGTGAATCTCTCAAAAGATTTTCTCTTTAGAAAAACTTTTATTTAATTTTCACAAACTACAGTTAGATAATGCCTATTACAAAATGTGCATTCAAAGGGGGCATGTGCCACAGGTTGTGTATGGTTAAGTTTCCTAATGGTGAACTGTACTACTAGTTAGTCACCATGTTTAATAGATACAGTTTAGAGTTGCTAAATATCTTAATTAAGGACGGTGCTAAAAAGATGGAATACCTATCCCAATAAATGAACAGGATTGATGTGATGAGCTGTCATTTGGACACTATTATTCAACATATTAAGATTAGGAAGTGGAAAAAAATTACAACGGGATGAAAAGGCAAACAAATATCAACTTGCCTATCCTATTCACAAATCTAAATCAAATACCCCAGCTAGTTTTGATGCAGGGAGAGACCATGATACTTCTGATACAATGCCAATATGTACAACTAAGGCAAACACTGACATGTGTATGAATTTCTATCATGGTGAACAATTGTCATCATATATTAACCTTTTAGAGTTTCGTCCCCTACACTGATCAGAGAGAGTGGCAAGTACAGAGCAAAATCAGCTGAAGGACCCCCCCACTCACTCAGTACAAGGATGCCTGACAAGAGGCATGTGAAGTCGAGCAACACCACGGGTAGAACACAGAGCCATTCCAGGAGGCGCTAGCTTTATTAGAAAAATGGACAGTCAATATTGACTTTGCTTCATGGATTTACTGTTTTCAACTATTCTAGTATGATTGTTTCTCACATTCATTTTAATTTGTTTGAGTGAGGATTTACTTTAGTCCCTGAACCTATATTTCATATGTCTGACCGGATTTACTATTGAAATCTGGAAACTGCATGGATTAACCCAAAATCCTGAATCTGGAACAGAGAAATTCCAGCCAGGTTGAAACTGACTACATCGTCAACCGTAGTTCGATGTATTCTACATAGCAGGAGGTGAGTCAACCATGCTATGCACCTTCACATACCATGACATTCCATAGTCAACGGTACATGTATTTTGTTATTTATCAGGAGAGCAAGCCCCACTGCACCCCCACACCCCATGCAATTTATGTATACCAACTCTGAGATCGCACTACAGTGGGGAAATGGGCTAATTCCCTGTTTTTCACTGAACTATAATCTTGGTGCACAACGCCAAACTCAGATACTTACATTACCCATTGGCTGTAGTGTAGTTGATATATTTTGAGTCGGCATCCTGCCCATTGGAAAACTGCCTTTTGACCACATGCCAGTCGACAGCAGTGACTTCCGGTATTCAATTGTAAACTGCCTGACTGTTAGAATTTAAATTATTTACAAGGAAGTTGAATTTAACAATACTCTATGGGAATACTGAAGTGACCAACAAAGAGTTGCTGTATATAAAAAGTACTTTTGATCCCATTAATTGTCCATTGGTAAATTTACGTGAGAAGCTTTGTGAAAGAGATTCTTGTCAGATATCTGCTCAATGTTTTAGATATAATTTAAGTACTGATAAAAGAGAATTGGTGTGTAAGTTGAAAGGTAATCCCTCCATAAGAGTTATGAAACCAGGTAAAGGGGGAGAAGTAGTTTTAATGAATTCTCACAACTGCTTAAAAGAATGTTGGATCTGTTGTAAGGTAATGGCAAATATGTTCCAGTGACAATGGAATTAAAGTTGCTTATTGTAAAATTGATATGTATTTAGAGGAATTATTGTTAAACAATCATATATCTTTACCTATAAATTCAATAACTTCATTCATGCTCTATGGTCAGATAAATGTAATATTTCTAAATCTTTAGTTTTATTTAATGCTCCAATCCCTGAGATTATTCCAAAAACCTCTGTTTTGGTTTATTCTTGCTACAGCCAGAAAAGTAATTACCAAAAACTGAAAAAGTAAAGTTACCCCTCTAATATTGAATTTATTAGTATGGCAAAAATTGTTTGCAGTAGTGATTTGCAAACTATAAAGATGAGAACTTCCAATATTACACATTTATATAAATCTTGGATTAAATTTAAAGATTTACCTGAAAACTATTAATTGTTCTCTTTTTAATAAGAAACATCTTTATTAAACCATCACTTATGACATAAGCAGTCATATATTTATATAAATGAAAACAAACCACACTGATACAATCCTAGTTGCAAGCATTGACACAATCCCAGATGCAAACATTATACATCACTTATAATCTACACAATCCTTTTCAGTCAAACATTACATAGCTCATTTAGGTCCTGCCTCTTTTAAACCTCATTCATCCCATATATGTATTGATATGTATAACTTTGATATATTGATCAGCTGTGGAGTATGACAATAGTTATTGTTTGTTTTATAATTGATTTATCTATTGTTTTAAAACCAAATAAAAAAAAAATATAAAGAAAAAATAAGAATGTGATGATTACACAGCTGTTCTGTAAAGTCCACATCCACCTAGTATTTGAAGTATGTATTGTTTAATGTCTCTGTTGTCATAGTCTGCCACAATACAGATAAAGTTGTAACAAATGTATTTTCCTTTGCCCGATATCTTTTAGCTGTTAAGTTTGGCCGGATGTCTAAAAAACAGCGAGACACATTGTACGCAGAAGTACAGAAGCATCGACTTCAGCAGCAACAGCAACAGCTCCAGTTTGATTCTGATGAAGCGGAATGTTCCCCCTTCCAAGCAGGACTCACTAATGGACACACAAGGCTTGCAACACCTTTGAGTGACTCAGAATCACCTGCCTACTCAGCAGGTCATCCGAATGGGCAGACAAGGCTTGGACTGCTAGCAGATGAGCCTGAGGGGGATACATACATGAAAGGACACAGTAAAGGGCTATGTAGGCAACCAGAAGACTTTAGTAACTTGCTTCCTAAAGACAACAGTGTGGACAGGCTAAAACTGGGGGACAGGGAGAGTGGGAATAGATATTACTCATTCGACATGCCTTCTTCACCAGATCAGTCTGGACTGGACATAAATGGAATTAAGCGGAGTTTGGCTTATGATCTTCCTGAACATCTTGATTATTATATGCCCCCCAGTTTCACAGGAATACCGGAATCCCCCATATCAGCCATGACAGAAATAGGTAAGTTACTGAAAGTTTTGGATGGACTAGTCAGGTGTGGTGAAGAGGAAAAAAAAAAAAGAATTTTCACATGTTAACACATCCAAGTATAATTTTCATATTTGTTTATTGAATTCTGGGCCATGCAGTGGTAGCAATTCTTTCTGATTTAGAATTTATGGATTCACACAACAAAAGTGATGCCTAAACGGGATTCTAGGAGAATGAATTGCACAGTAGGTAACCATCAAAACCCAGTCTATTTTCTACCATTTGTCAATCTCTTTGTATGAGAATATTGTGGATGAAGTATAATAAACAGAATGAGAGGTAATATTTGGAAAATAAACTGAAAAAAAGTATGCAGTACAAGGTAAAACTTCTTAGCAGCACTGTTGTTAATATATTGAAATACTGGTATATAAGTTAAACTTCAAAGATAGAGACAAAGAGATATACTTCTTTCTGTCTCCTAGTATATTGGTTTAAATGTACATAACCCTTATAATACTCACAAAAAGGGTATGTGCTTCATAGGTTCATAGATTAGTACTAAGCTAATTGCCCTTGCGAGCCATTTTAAGCCTAGCCAATTATCCCTTGTGAGACTCAAACCCTGCACCTTGTGTTTGTAAGGCAAACACCTTAACC